>NC_136072.1:191970317-192114466 GCF_964261635.1 Lissotriton helveticus
AATACTCAGGCACAAATAAACATTGATGGGATAGTAAGATAGGAGAAATTAAAATGGAAGGTGATGGCAGGCAAAGTATCTTATTGCTATCCAAGGAATGTCCAGACAGACCTTGACCTACAACAATCAGTAGTAGTGTTCTAAGGCTGCATGGAAAGGAAGAAGCACAGGCAGAGAACAGGAAACATGACCACAAAAGGTAGTAACAGTGGCTTAAAAGAGCAGTCCACGTGGATTTGAGAAGTGAAGAAGGAACAGGTCAACGGGGTTCCCAGGAATATATCTTGTGACCATGGTCTTGCTCCTTAGTAATTATTTACCGGACAGTAATTCTAACCAAGGTGCAACATTCAGCATCTGGTTCGGAAAAATATTTTTAGGTTTTGTCCGAGTTAAGGGACCTTTCGGTTGTCCTATCTTCTCTAACTTCACAACAACACCAGTCTCTTGAAACTCTCGCTGCTAAAAGCAATATCTCTTCCACCTCCTCCCCATCATTTTAAAGATTCTCCAGTAATAATACGATCCCGATTATCACAACGATGAGTAAGTAGGGACTTCCATATAAATGTGCTCTAGACAAGCAACCATGATTGTTAATACCACATATGATTGACATTTAAGTAACACTCAAACCCATAGGTGGCCACACATTTCACATATTTTATGTAGGTCATGCTAAATTTATACTAAATAACAATCAAGAAATGATATAGGGTAATTAATAGAGTAGATTCTAAAGTAATCCTCGGTGTCTGAATCCAGACAACACATGCTTATGCATCCATAGAGCAGATCTTCTGGAAACACTGGGTGATGACCCCAGGGGAAAGTGTGCGTTGTTACCTGTAGCATGGGGCTTTTCAAACCTTCTGCTCCTCTTGGATACCTGCCTATTAGAGAAAATGAATGCTATTATTATTATAAGAATTTGGGAATGTGGATGGATAAAATGCTCCTGATGGACGATCAAGCTACATGTTTTGGGCTACTTAGAATGATCCACAAGAATAACTGTGGTACATTCCTTAATGGTCTCCCACCTGGATTATGGAAACTCTATATTTGCGATCACCAAAATCTGTCATAAAAAACTGCAGGGTGTCCAAAGTGTGGCAGCCAGGCTACTTCCAAAAATCTGAGCCGTGAATTGGCGAAGGAGGCCTTGAAACTGCTCCATTAGCTGCCTATTGATGCTAGGATCAAGTTTTAGTTACTTCCTAGACCATAGATTCAAGAGGAGCTATAACATTCTCCCTTTGTTAGTACAATTAATGTATAAACATGCCTCCCAGTTAAGCAAAGATAGTCATTACGACACAGTGGCTTTTTGTAATTTTCCTCCCCCTACCTTCCTTAAAATTTCCAGATTTGAGGACCCTAGGACAAGATTCACATGCCCGTCAAGGAAGACACTCTTATTAACGGGGTATCGCTCAGGTCCATCCGAAGATGGCGAAGTTACAATTTTTTGTTTTGACCACCGGTATGTCGCAAATGTTCTTTATTTAAAGAGATATGAACAGGTGAAAAGTTCCCCATTTCAATAGATTTTAATACTTTTTTAAATACATTCACAGTGTCCCTCCACAAACATCACCACCCTGAGGAAGACGTTCTATTAACTTGTCCATTAGGTCCAGAAGGTTGAAACGCATCAGCATATTATAAGGGATGTCAAGAGCTGGCACCTTTAAAGAATTGGACTTTATAAGGCATGGTTCATGAAATAAGTTAGACCTGCTCTGACCCCAGTAGGACCTTTTCTCTACTATTGAGAATATATGAGGATCCAGTGATAATAGGTCCCAGAATGTAAAACAAGGTGGACACTTACACTCTATAAACACACTATGTACAGTTAATGTTTGTATGTAATGTCTTTTTATTGTACTTCACTCACTCTGTCATTCTTGGTTCAGTCTGATATTCATTGAAATCAACAGTCTTTGGAGCCCATTAGGATGACGGGCGGACTTTGTCTGCCCGCCATCCTGTCGTGTGTAGGGACCGCCTGCCATAAGGGCGGGGGTCCGGTTGGTGATATTAGGATGCACCCGCCACAGTGGCGGGCGCATCCTGTATCTTTAGCATTGCGGCGAGCGGTGCTGAAAGCACCGCCCGCTGCAATGCTAAAGATACATGTTGTGCATTACAAAGCACAACATGACAGGCACCGCGCGGTGCCTGCCACGTTGTACTTTGAAATGCTGGGGGGTACCATAGGTACCCCCCATGTGCACACCCCACACCCCCGGAGTCCCTGGGGGCCTGCAACGGGCCCCCGCAGGGTGTCTCCGCATGCCTTTGGAAAATGCCCATGCTAATATGGCTGGCGGTGTCTGATAGACACCGCCACCATATTAAACCTTTTCCGCCCCGTCCGCAAGGCGACCGGGGCGGAAAAGCGGCGGACGGTCTTTCCGTCCACCGCGGTCCCCCCCCCCGCCATACTAATATGGCGGGGGGTCATTCCGGGTAGGATGGTGGGCGGATCGCCCCCGCCAGGCCGATGGTGGCTACCGCCAGCCTGGCGGTGGCGATCCGTCCGCCATCCTAATGGGACCCTTTATGTAGATATCTTTGTCATGTTTTTGATACACCTGTATATACATAACGTTAAACTTGTATATTTGTCCCTGTTCGCACTGCAAAAAACTGGAAATAAGTTTTGTATTTTGTAAAAAATATTTTGGTGAATTTATAAAAAATGAATTAATACAATGTATGAAGCATAATACCTGGCTCGTGTGCAGTGAATAAATGTTTAGACGGTGGTGGTTGAAAAGAAAAATAGAAAAATATGGAAACCCTTAGGATTACTATGAAATATGTTTATACATTAATTGTACTGACAAAGGGAGAATGTTATAGCTCCTCTTGTACGAAATTATTTTGAATCTCTGGTCTAGGAGGTAACTTTTCCAGACACGCATTTTAGATTCCAGCCTCCATAGCCCGCAACTGAATCGATCCCCTTTTAGGAGACTCAGGATCAAGTTTAAGTCGCTTTGCTTTGCACATAATGCAGTAAATGGAAGATCCTCTCACAATCAGAGGTCTTATTTCCCATTATGTACTGCCCAGAATTTTAAGATCGTTACACAAACGACTCTAAAGAATTTCAAGAATTAGGAGATCGAATGGGGAGGGAGATCTTTTTCTCATCTAGTCCTAAAGCTCTGGAACTCCATGCCCCTTAGACTGAGACTTCTGGAAGAGGAACTCAGCTTTAGGGTTGAGAGTTTTATATTTTTATTGATTTTACAAATTTAGAATATTGAGGGGTAAAGGGCATTGGTAGTATGGTTTTAGTACAGAAGTATTTAAGCAGAGCTGCCCGGAAAGCAATTGTGTGATTTTATATATGATTGCATTACCTTGTTCCTGATTGGTTTTGCGCAGTGTTTATATTTTATATGATCTTGAAGTTTAAAGACTATGGTCTAAATAAACAGAGTTCTCTCTCTCTCAAAACTCAGCTTTAGGATAAAGCTCAAGGCATGGATGTTTCCCCAGTAGCCCCTTACATGGGTTTCACACCTTTTCATTACCAGCAACTGTCACTCTGCACTGGGAAGCCCTAGGGCAAACAGCAGAGTACAAAGTTCCCCAGGGGGCGTTAAACCGTGTGGAGCAAGGAGTTGGTATTATGAATACCGTGGCTGTGAAGAAAGGGTTCCCTAGTCGGAACTTAGAGAGCCTCACACACCCAAAGTAATAAGCGTGAAACACACCCTTACTAGAGGGTGTTCGGTGTCATCATCGGCTCACTGCCCCTCGTCAGACCGGCGCTGCAATATCTGACGGAGTCCCCAAAGGTACTCTTTTGACGGGGTTCTTTTAGTTCCTTGCCGAAGGTGGATGTGGGTGAGGATGAAAAGGAAGGTGTAGTCAGTGCAGTGGTGAGTGAAAGCGATAAAAAAGGTAATCAGTCCACTTGCAACTTTAATAACGTGGCTGATTCCTTAGTTAAAAGGGGTGGGAGGGGAGTTTAGAGACCGTAAAAGGTGTACAGAACAATAACTCTACCCCCTAGTGTGGTCAACATGTTTCTCGCCGAAAGGCGATTCGTCAGGACCTAAAATAAAGTACTACACAAAAAGAAAGTGAACTCAATGCTCAATCTATATAAAGAAAGCAAATACAACCTCGCTGGGTCGGAGGACAAGAGGGCCAAGGGGTCCTGCTCTATTTAGGCGACCTAGAGGTAGGGGAACAAAATATAAAAACAAAGAGAACAGCTCAAGTCAAATGCAATATAGTGACTCAATGTTCAAATCGTGCAGCGTGACTCTTGTGACACAGGCTCCACACTGTGAGAAGTGAAGGGGGGTGGTGTGGAAAGGGAGCATACACCACCCAGATATCACAATTGGGGAATTTTCATTGTGTGTTTTTAAAAACAAACTGTGGTATATAACCGAAGCTTTCAGGATAACAACCCGCCCCTCCGGAAACAACAGTAGGCGTGCAGCATTGGTCAAGTTCTTACCCTAAGGGGATTAAGAATGGGCCCCGCAGCAAGCTCCCGTGAGGCCAGCGTAATAAGGATTGGATACACCTATTGGATGTAAAAATAGGTAGCTGGTAACTGAGACAGGTAAGGTTGAAGTGTAAAGTGGACAACTCGGCCCGATATTGTCCCGTCAACCACGCTCCATGATGACGCTGGGGCTTTAACGGTCTCGAGTTGAGCTTACCTTTGAGTAGACACTGGAACGGCGGAACACCTACCCCTCACGCTCGCGGCACCTGGTCAGGGTGCGGAGCTGCTGGTGGAGGTTTCTACCGGTGTCCGCCCTTTTAAAGGGATGAAGGCGCATCTAGGTTGCGTCAAGCGCATGCGCAGTACCCGGTATGGGGATGAAGGCGCATTGAGATTGCGCTACGCGCATGCGCTGTCCCCGGTCTGGGACAATGGGCAGAATTAGATGCTCGGATGGTACAGTGAAGGGGCCATCTTGGGAGTGTCACAACATGCTTTCACAGATCGCGAATGGCTTCGAGATCAATAGCTCAGGGAGGCAGGTGTAATTAGACCAGAAGGGGGAACGTTACAGGGAATGCCTAAGTGAGTATTCATGCAGTGTCCATAGGGAGTGTAATGGTGCGAATGTTAGCGCATATAGTATCGTAGTCTACACACGATGTCAGGACACTGTCTGTAATGACCGTATGCTGCCGAGACTGCGTGACTAAACCCAGTCAGTCCGTGGAGTAATGAACAAAAGGTATGCTGTATGAGAGGGATCAAGGTGGACTGGGATGGCAGAAATAGTAAGGGGTAAGGAGTTGGGCTATAGGTTATGTAGCACCATTAGTCAGGGGTTTATGGCAGGAGAGGAATGTCTGGGATGTGATACCATTACAGTAGGGGTGGACTGGTATTGGAGTAGAGGGTATCTACCTCGAGACACTCGCCCAAGGAATAGCGTCATTCAGCCCAATTGTATCTAGCTGGAGACGATGCACCCATCTCTGTTCAAGCCTGAACAAAGCTTGTCTAGTCATGGCTGGTTGGGACTCAAGCACTAGCCATTGGATGCTGTCGGCCGGGTGATTATGTTGTTTATAATGTTCATACATTCTCGTATGAGTTCTGGAACATCGTATGTTGCTTTTATGCTCCGTTATTCTCAATTTGACCTGTCTCATGGTCATCCCGACGTAGAATTTGTCACAAGGGCAGATAAGGAGATAGACACACTTGGAGCTGTTACAGTTAGTATGTCTATTCAGTTTCCAAATGAAAGAGTCTGTGTTGGAATTAGGTAGCCTGGCCTAGGGCAAGACTAACATCTAGAGGCACAGTGTAAAGGTTACAGACCACCCAAAAGTAACTTCACGCAATAGCACTCAAAAAGAAAACACTACACCAAAATTATATGAAAATACGTGTTGCTTTATATAAAAATAATATGCTCTCTGTTGTCAAATTTAAGTATCTCACATGTAATTAGCTCAGAAACAGTTTAAATCACTTTCAGGGTCAACAATTATGCTTTTCAAATTATTGGCAGATTATCCCTTAATACATTCAGGTTGGTTGGATTATAGCAGGAATACTTATTCAAGTCTAAAACAGAAGAGCGACCAACATTTGTAAAACAGATAAATCATCTGGACATTTGGCAAATAAATCTTACTCTTTTATAATTCAATCAAGTAATGTCTGTACCCAGCTTACTTTATATTATTTCCAAACACAGCTTTACTTTAAGTTTTGGCACAAACAACTTCTAAATCCAAGCAGAGCAACACTCCCATCTACATTAGAGACATTTAGATAATCTTATTACTCAAATGAAGGCCATTGGGTTAGCCCACTTAAACCAGCATTTAATTATGCCCTTGTAGGGGGAATGGAATTCTATGGAGTACACTAGACTTGCTTTACACAGTACCAGTAATTGTCTCCTTTTAGCTCACAGTCAAAGAGGGTTTTCTCAGGTTACCCACCACGTTATGAATTGCAGTAACTGCGAGGAGCAACAACCATTACTGGGTTACCAGGTGATCACAGGCTCTAGCGCCACCTTCCCCCTCCAGATAACCTCCTTACTGTCAGTTACGGGCTCCTTCGAGGTCCCTCCTGCCGAGCCAGCTGCCTTTTTAGTGCTGGGGCGGGGGAATAGTGAAGCGCCCTCGCTTCCTGGATACTAGGGCAGAGAGTTGGTGAAGCGCCCTCAGGAAGGCCCCCTTTCCGCTCGCGCTGGCTCCTTTCTGAAGCGCCTGAGCGAAGGGGGGGAAAAAAAATGAAGCCTCACTCTTTCTGGCCGGGAACGCGCTGATCGCGGGGACATGCGCAATGCGCTCCTCGCTCCTCACACCCGGATCTGTCCCTCGGCGCGCAGCTCACACACGAGCACTCGCCGAAGCCGCCTCCTCACAGCGCTCCTCACCCGAAAGTGACGTCGTCGATTTCCACTGCCCCGGCCTCCACTGCGCATGCGCGGGGGAAAAGCGTCTCCGCTCCGGGCCTGTTCAATCCTCGGCCCCTTCTCTCACCACAGTTCGACAATTTCACGGGGGAATTAGCGCGCTGGCGCCGGGATGGAGCACTGCGCTCCCACTTATCTCCGGATCCACACAAAGCGCGACAGGTGCCCCCGGGGTCCCGTTTTCGGTGCTGGCCTCACAAGGTTGCCCAGGCTCGAGGGAATCTTCCACCAGGCTTCAACCACTGATTCATCAACACAGGGTCGGCTCCTTGCCAGTTCTGACCCAGGTAAGAGGTGCCCAGTGCCACCCAGGACAACAGTTATCTTCTTGTTTCTAACAGGAAAAGGGGGGAATCAAAGGGGTTCCACAGAATGAAGCTTCAGGGTGCTTTCTCCTCACTAGGACCCCAGCCCTCTTCCCTAGACAGTTACTAGGAACCCTTCCAGTTCAGTTTCCAATGCTGGGCAGAGGACTGCGCTCCACTGCGTTGCAGTCTCCTTACCCTACCTACACCCTACTATTTGGAAGTTAGGGGTCAGTCAGGCGCCCAGGGTCTCCCTCAACTTTCCCAGCGGGGACAGGACAAGGAACCCACAGGAGGAATAGAGAAGTGGAATTAATAGGCTGCTTCCCAGTCTAGAAGTTCAACCCTTACACTAGTCTCCTCCCACCTGCCAGGATAGCCTGTCCTCCAGCTGACTCTCACAGGTAGACAAAATGGCTGCCCCGCATTCCGCCTTATATAGGCTGCCCTTCAGTGGTCCAGAATGGACCAGAAGGTTCTGGAATGCCCTATGTTGGTCTATAGCCAGGTTCTGTTGGTGACAGTTGGGGCAGTTGGTGGCCACCATTTTAGGTGGTGCCAACTTTCCTGTCAGAACAGGCCTCTGGACCTGAGGTAAAAAACTATGAGGGGGAGAGGGAACACCTATCCCCCTGGCCAACACCTATAAAAATCCAGTAGACACAAAAATTAATAAGGGTATGAGGGGCAAAAAGGGGACAAAATAAATAAAAATTAGGAGGGACTTCGCCAAAAAGTCAGACAGGTCTAACACGCGTCCCCCCCAGCTGAAAGTGGGGAGAACTACCCAACCCCTTGGGAGTCCTCATCACTAAGGCGGAAATACCTGGAGAGACCGTCTGCATTGGCGTGGTCCACTCCAGGCCGATGTTCCACCCGGAAGTCCATTCCCTGTAGGGAGATAGACCACCTCAACAGCTTGGGATTTTCCCCCTTCATTTGCATCAGCCAACGAAGGGGGCGGTGGTCAGTCTGAACCAGGAAGTGCGAGCCCAAGAGGTATGGCCGCAGCTTCTTCAGAGCCCACACCACCGCAAAAGCTTCCCTCTCAATTGCACTCCACTTCTGTTCCCGGGGAAGCAGTCTCCTGGATAGGAAGACTACAGGCTGATCCAGGCCCTCTTCATTTAGTTGCGATAACACTGCCCCAATGCCATGTTCGGATGCATCTGTTTGAACAATGAACTCCTTGGAGAAATCGGGAGCCTTCAGGACCGGTGCTTCGCACATTGCCTGCTTCAACTTTTCAAAGGCTTGCTGACAAGCCTTTGTCCATACTACCCGTCGAGGTTGTTTCCTAGAGGTGAGCTCTGTGAGGGGCGCTACAATAGTGCCATACCCCTTCACAAAGCGACGGTAGTAACCTGTGAGGCCCAGAAAAGCCCGGACCTCAGTTTGTGTCTTGGGGGGTTCCCAGGCCATGATTGCCTCAATTTTTGCCTGCAGGGGCTGCACTGACCCCCTACCCACCAAGTGTCCAAGGTACACAACCGACCCCTGCCCAATCTGGCATTTGCTGGCTTTGATGGTCAATCCAGCTTGTTTCAGCGCCTGGAGAACTGCTTGCAAATGTTGCAAGTGGTCCTCCCAACTGCTACTGAAGACAGCAATGTCATCCAGGTAAGCAGCCGAGAATCCCTCCATTCCAGAGAGGACCTGGTTCACCAGTCGCTGAAATGTGGCAGGAGCGTTCTTGAGACCAAAGGGCATCACGCAGAACTGGAAGTGTCCCTCGGGCGTGGAAAAGGCTGACCTTTCCCTTGCTCCATCTGTCAAGGAGATCTGCCAGTACCCTGAAGTGAGGTCAAAGGTACTGAGGTATTGGGCAGCTCCTAGCCGGTCAATTAACTCATCCGCCCTGGGGATTGGATGAGCATCAGTTTTGGTAACTGAGTTCAGTCCTCGGTAATCCACACAGAACCTCAGTTCTGGTGTGGTGCCCGGTGGGGCGGCTTTTGGGACTAGCACCACCGGACTGGACCAAGGGCTGCTGGACGGTTCTATCACTCCTAGCTCCAACATCTTGGCAACTTCGCCATGGATGCTAGCCTTCACCTTGTCCGACAGCCTATAGGTCTTGGATTTCACTGGGGGGCTGTCTCCTGTGTCCACATCATGGGTACACAGGTGGGTTCTTCCTGGGACAAGGGAAAACAGTGAAGAGTACTGCCCCAATACCTGTCGGCAGTCCTCTCGTTGCTCAGGAGTGAGAGACGGGGAGAGAATCACTCCCTCCACCGACCCATCCTTCTCTTGACATGAAAAGAGGTCTGGGAGAGGCTCGCTTTCTGCTTCCTCAGCACCATCAGTCACCAACATCAGGATGACCTCTGGCCTCTCATGGTGGGGTTTGAGGCGATTGGCATGCAGCACCCGTAGGGGCTGCCTCGGGGTCTTAAGATCCACCAAGTAAGTGGCCTTACCCTTTTTCTCCAACACCTCAAAGGGGCCTGTCCAACGATCCTGAAGGGCACTTAGCTCTCCAGGTTCCATCACCCAGACTTTCTGGCCAGGCTCCAACTCCACCGGGTGAGCATTCTGATCGTACCATTCCTTCATGACTGCCTGACTGGCCTCCAAGTTGTCAGCAGCCTGCTTCCACAACTTAGCCATCTGGCTTCTGAAGGCCAACATGTAGCTCACCACATCCTGGGGAGGTTTTCTGGGAGACTTCTCCCATCCTTCCTTCACCAGGCTGAGAGGCCCACGCACTGGGTGCCCATACAACAATTCAAATGGGCTGAAGCCCACTCCTTTCTGTGGCACCTCTCTGTAGGAGAACAGTAAGCAAGGTAGGAGGATGTCCCACTTCCTCCGTAAACTCTCTGTCAGACTTCTTATCATGCCCTTCAGGGTCTTATTGAACCTCTCAACCAGTCCATTGGACTGGGGGTGATAAGGAGTGGTGAACCGGTAGGTCACCCCACACTCCTTCCACATAGTCCGCATGTAAGCAGACAGGAAGTTAGTCCCCCTGTCAGACACAACCTCCTTTGGGAATCCTACCCTAGTAAAGATTCCCATCAGGGCCCTAGCCACCACAGGTGCAGTAACAGTCCTCAGAGGGATGGCCTCTGGGTACCGTGTGGCATGATCCACCAGAACCAGGATGAACCTGTGACCAGCTGTTGTTGGTGGATCCAATGGCCCTACAATGTCGATGCCCACCCTTTCAAAGGGGGTGCTAACGACAGGAAGTGGTTCCAGGGGAGCCTTTAGCTTCACCCCTGTCTTCCCACTGGCCTGGCAGGATACACATGTCCTACAGTATGTGTTGGACGCCGCTTTCATCTGAGGCCAGTAAAAGTGGAGAACAAGCCGTGCAAAGGTCTTGTCCTGGCCTAAGTGTCCTGCCAGTGGTATCGCATGAGCCAATTCCAGCAGAAAGGCTCGGTATTGCTGCGGGACCACCAAGGCCCTTGATGAGCCAGGTAGAGGAACCTTAGGTTCACTGTAGAGGAGGCCATCCTCCCAGTAAATATGGTGGTGTCCCGTAGCATCACCTGCTGCCTGGGCTTCAGCCTGACGCCTCAGTCCCTCAAGGGTAGGGCACTCCCTCTGCCCCCTACAGAATTCCTCTCTGGTAGGGCCTCCCTCCACATGCCATTCAGCAGGGATGGGTAAATCCTCCAGAGAGTCTACTTCCCCCTCCACGGACTCCTGGCCTACCACTGCAGGTGGCCGATCTGTCACATGGGGCGTGGAAGCAGGAGCAGGCTGTCCCTGTCTCCGTTTCTGACCCTTTTTAGCAGCGGGTTGGGCCATTGTTCCAGGCTCCAACCCAGGCGAACTCCCTCTCCGGGCAGTCGCAGACCTTGTGCTGACACAGGCCCAGTTAGGTGTACCCAGCATCGCAGAATGCGTCCGGTATTCCACCTCTCTCCAAGTGTTGTGTTCCATGTCATTCCCCAACAGACAATCGACTGGCACGGCAGGGCTTACGGCAACTCGAAGTGAACCTGCAACCCCCTCCCACTCAAAGGGAACCTCAGCCACTGGATAGTGGCCCATTCTGCCGTCAGCCATCGCGGCGGGGTGGAGTACATTAGGAACAACCTGCTCTGGGGACACCAGCTGACTTCTCACCATAGTCATGCTGGCTCCTGTATCCCTCAGAGCCTCCCCTCTCTGGCCATTGATGGTAACCCATTGCCCATACTTTGTAGTATTTGGGGGCACCTGGATCTTTGGCACCATCTCCCGCTCTCCCAGGGACACTAAGGTGACACCCGCCCACTCACCCCCCTTATCTAAGGGCAACTCCTCCCCGAGCGCTACACTAGCTACTCCCGGTGACTTTCCTCCGGTGGGAGGGGGTGGTCTCTTTGGGCATCTGACATCTCCCTTATAATGTCCAACGCCACCGCATTCAAAACAGTGGGGAACCCTGGGCTGCTGGCTTTGGCCAGGATAAGGGTTCCGGGGCGGGTTTGCCCTAGGGGTGAAACCTGCTCCCTTCCCTTGGAAGTTATTTTGGGGACCTTTAGAGAACTCTTTCTTTTTCTCCCCCCCTTCCTTCTTCTGGGGGGCGCCCTGTCCGGCTTTTTGAGATTCCCCTCCAGTCCCCTTGGAGGACACCCGAGTACTTGTCCAGATGTCCGCCTCCTCTGCAAGCTTCCGGGGATTGGTCAGCTTGCTGTCTACCAGGTGTTGGCGCAGCTCGGGAAAACATTTCTCGAGGAGGTGTTCTTTCAAAAATAGATTGTACAGCCCCTCATAATCCTTTACCTCACTGCCCTTGACCCAACCCTCTAAGGCCTTTCTGGCATAATCAAGGAAGTCCACCCAGTTCTGAGTGCCCATCTTGTGACTCCCCCTAAACTTCTGTCGGTACCTCTCTGGGGTGAGCCCGAACTTCCTCAATAACGCCAACTTCATGGTGGGGTAGTTTGTCTGTTCCTCTGGATCCAGGGCCAGCAAGGTGTCCCGACCAGCAGGAGGCATGTACTTGTACAAACTACCCCCCCAGTGCTTCTCCTGCACTCCATGAACCTTCAAAGAAACCTCATAAGCGGCCAGCCACTTAGCTACATCATCCCCCTGACTGAAACTCGCTATCAGGTCCTTTGGGATATAGGGTTTGGTCTCCCTGGCTGACTCTTTTGGTTCGCTGCCACCATTCCTAACAGGAGAGGACCCCCGTCGCAGACTTTGGAGCTCCAGTTCCTTCAGTCTAAACTCGTGGACCATCCTCCTCTCCTCTTTCTCCTGCTCCAACTTAGCCATCTCCCACTTTAGCTGTCTTTTCTCTCTCCTATCGGTGAGCTCGGCTTCTGTTAGGCTTCTCCCAGAGATGCTACTGCCCTTACTGGAATAGGACATTGGTTTGGTGAGTAAGTTTTCCCCCTTATCGCGGAATAACTCTTCTACCTCCCCCAGCATGTCCTGGTCAACCTCTTCATCCTCCTCCTTTGTCTCTTGGTGTGCCTCCACCCAGGCCCTAAGGCTAGTCTGGAGCTCCCCCTTCCTGGCACCCTGTTTGAAAAAGACCCCCATTTGTTGGCAGAACATTCTCAATTGGGGCACGGAATAGACTTCCAGGTTTTCCACTGCAAACTCCATTGTGAGTCTGGCAAACCTGGATACACACCAGAAATTTCAGAGGGGTAAGGGTAACCTAAAACCAACTCCACCCACCACCAGGAATAAATTTAGAAAAAACAAAAGGACTAATTGGGAGGGCCGCAAGGAGAAAACTCCTGGTGTAGGTTAGGTGTATTACGTCAAATTACTAGTAAGTAGCTGCAACCAAGTCCGCAATCCCACCGCTAGGCACCAATATGTTGGAATTAGGTAGCCTGGCCTAGGGCAAGACTAACATCTAGAGGCACAGTGTAAAGGTTACAGACCACCCAAAAGTAACTTCACGCAATAGCACTCAAAAAGAAAACACTACACCAAAATTATATGAAAATACGTGTTGCTTTATATAAAAATAATATGCTCTCTGTTGTCAAATTTAAGTATCTCACATGTAATTAGCTCAGAAACAGTTTAAATCACTTTCAGGGTCAACAATTATGCTTTTCAAATTATTGGCAGATTATCCCTTAATACATTCAGGTTGGTTGGATTATAGCAGGAATACTTATTCAAGTCTAAAACAGAAGAGCGACCAACATTTGTAAAACAGATAAATCATCTGGACATTTGGCAAATAAATCTTACTCTTTTATAATTCAATCAAGTAATGTCTGTACCCAGCTTACTTTATATTATTTCCAAACACAGCTTTACTTTAAGTTTTGGCACAAACAACTTCTAAATCCAAGCAGAGCAACACTCCCATCTACATTAGAGACATTTAGATAATCTTATTACTCAAATGAAGGCCATTGGGTTAGCCCACTTAAACCAGCATTTAATTATGCCCTTGTAGGGGGAATGGAATTCTATGGAGTACACTAGACTTGCTTTACACAGTACCAGTAATTGTCTCCTTTTAGCTCACAGTCAAAGAGGGTTTTCTCAGGTTACCCACCACGTTATGAATTGCAGTAACTGCGAGGAGCAACAACCATTACTGGGTTACCAGGTGATCACAGGCTCTAGCGCCACCTTCCCCCTCCAGATAACCTCCTTACTGTCAGTTACGGGCTCCTTCGAGGTCCCTCCTGCCGAGCCAGCTGCCTTTTTAGTGCTGGGGCGGGGGAATAGTGAAGCGCCCTCGCTTCCTGGATACTAGGGCAGAGAGTTGGTGAAGCGCCCTCAGGAAGGCCCCCTTTCCGCTCGCGCTGGCTCCTTTCTGAAGCGCCTGAGCGAAGGGGGGGAAAAAAAATGAAGCCTCACTCTTTCTGGCCGGGAACGCGCTGATCGCGGGGACATGCGCAATGCGCTCCTCGCTCCTCACACCCGGATCTGTCCCTCGGCGCGCAGCTCACACACGAGCACTCGCCGAAGCCGCCTCCTCACAGCGCTCCTCACCCGAAAGTGACGTCGTCGATTTCCACTGCCCCGGCCTCCACTGCGCATGCGCGGGGGAAAAGCGTCTCCGCTCCGGGCCTGTTCAATCCTCGGCCCCTTCTCTCACCACAGTTCGACAATTTCACGGGGGAATTAGCGCGCTGGCGCCGGGATGGAGCACTGCGCTCCCACTTATCTCCGGATCCACACAAAGCGCGACAGGTGCCCCCGGGGTCCCGTTTTCGGTGCTGGCCTCACAAGGTTGCCCAGGCTCGAGGGAATCTTCCACCAGGCTTCAACCACTGATTCATCAACACAGGGTCGGCTCCTTGCCAGTTCTGACCCAGGTAAGAGGTGCCCAGTGCCACCCAGGACAACAGTTATCTTCTTGTTTCTAACAGGAAAAGGGGGGAATCAAAGGGGTTCCACAGAATGAAGCTTCAGGGTGCTTTCTCCTCACTAGGACCCCAGCCCTCTTCCCTAGACAGTTACTAGGAACCCTTCCAGTTCAGTTTCCAATGCTGGGCAGAGGACTGCGCTCCACTGCGTTGCAGTCTCCTTACCCTACCTACACCCTACTATTTGGAAGTTAGGGGTCAGTCAGGCGCCCAGGGTCTCCCTCAACTTTCCCAGCGGGGACAGGACAAGGAACCCACAGGAGGAATAGAGAAGTGGAATTAATAGGCTGCTTCCCAGTCTAGAAGTTCAACCCTTACACTAGTCTCCTCCCACCTGCCAGGATAGCCTGTCCTCCAGCTGACTCTCACAGGTAGACAAAATGGCTGCCCCGCATTCCGCCTTATATAGGCTGCCCTTCAGTGGTCCAGAATGGACCAGAAGGTTCTGGAATGCCCTATGTTGGTCTATAGCCAGGTTCTGTTGGTGACAGTTGGGGCAGTTGGTGGCCACCATTTTAGGTGGTGCCAACTTTCCTGTCAGAACAGGCCTCTGGACCTGAGGTAAAAAACTATGAGGGGGAGAGGGAACACCTATCCCCCTGGCCAACACCTATAAAAATCCAGTAGACACAAAAATTAATAAGGGTATGAGGGGCAAAAAGGGGACAAAATAAATAAAAATTAGGAGGGACTTCGCCAAAAAGTCAGACAGGTCTAACAGTCTGTTAATGTGATTTCTTTACACTGTCTAGATTGGGGACAAACGGCACAGCCTCCGCACGGGTAATGTCCAACCACGGGTGGAAGGTCCCATAATGTGCGTTGTCCACCAACAGATGATTTCTTAGGACGTGTATGTATCAGGGAGTCTTTGAGGTTTGTTGTTCGTTTAAATGCAAACCTAGGCTTGGGTAAATCAGTACCCCCTGAATTGAGGATGCCCCAGTGTTTGTTCACTGTTTTCTTAATGAAGTTTGAATTCCTGGTGAAACTAGTGACACATGTTATAAGATTGTCGCGTTCTTTTTGGTGTACTTCTAGGAGGGCATCCCTATGGTTGTTAAGGGCTCTCTTACTAGAGTCTCGTATCAATTTGGTGGGGTACCCTCTGTCGAGCAGCTTACTTTGTAAGGAATTGGCTTCCTGTCTGTAATCGTCCCTTGAAGAGCAATTCCTACGTATCCTCAAGAATTGACCGAAGGGAAGATTTTCGCGTAGTGCTCTGGGGTGATGACTGTTAAACAGAAGGAGGCTGTTTCTGTCCGTCTCTTTACGAAACAGAGTGGTACTCAGACCGGCTGGTCCCAGCCGTATCGTGAGGTCAAGGAAGGGTAAAGCTGTCTCTGACATCGTCCCAGTGAATTTCAGGTAGGGATTCTGTAGGTTAATCCAGGTGCAGAACTGATTACAACTCTCTCGGTCCCCCTTCCATAGTATCAGAATGTCGTCGATGTACCGACGCCATAGTGTAAGATGTTGTCGGAAGGGGTTAGAGTCGGGATAGATGAACTGGTCCTCAAAAGCCGCCATGTAAATGCAAGCAATGCTAGGAGCAAAGGTCGAACCCATAGAGGTACCTCTGATCTGGTGGTACAACTGTGAACCATATTGGAAGAAGTTTTCCGTCAATGCAATACTTGCATATGCCATGATGAAAGATATAGGGGTAGGCGAGGACCACTCCTGCTGCATCAGGGCGGATTCCACGGCTTCAAGTGTGGCTGCCTGGGGAATGTTCGTATATAATGCTTCTACATCAAGCGTGAGAAGTAGGTCTACATCTTCTCGCCCTTCAATTGACTCAATGAGACGTAAGACATCTCTAGTATCTTGGAGGTAGGAGGGTATTTCCTTTACAATGGGTTGAAGAAACACATCACAAAACTTAGATAGAGGTTCTAATAATGAGCCAATCCCAGAGACAATGGGTCTCCCTGGGACTGGACTGGTCCCTTTATGAATTTTAGGTAGAGTGTAAAAATACGGGACCACAGGATGCTTCGTCAGGAGGAACTCTGCCTCTTTTTTAGAGATCCAGCTATTGGCTTCACCTTCAATGATCAGACTGGAGATGTCTGTAATTAGTCTGTTAGTTGGATCTGCTGGGAGGGGTCTATAGTGGGTAGTGTTGGCCAGTTGGCGCTTACACTCTGTGTCATAGTCGATGGCGTCTTGTATGACAGTTGCTCCCCCCTTGTCAGCTTGTTTTATCACGATGGCGGTGTCATTGCCAAGGGATAGGACTGCTTGTCTTTCAGCTTTGCTCAGATTATTATAACTACTGGAGTGTGGTTTATTCTCCAAGGATTTTAGTACAGCCTTCTCAAAGGTCAATACCTCAGGAGGGACCATCCCGTCCGCTGGGGTGAAAGTAGAGGGGTTATGTAGACCCGTGTCAGTTTTATCACTGGGAGGCTGGTCCTGGAAGTAGGCCCTAAGGCGTACTTTGCGGAAAAATTGTTTGATCTCACATATTTCTGTAAAACTGTCCGGGATGGGCGTGGGAACAAACCCTAAGCCCTTTTCAAGGGTAGTCGTTTCTAAAGGAGAGAGAACTCTGTTTGAGAGATTGACCACTAAGCTCTTCTCCCCCTCGCTGTACTCCTGGTTTCCATCGGGGCTGATGTCGATGGCTGGTCTTGCCACTGCACCCCTCTTGTGCCGCTCCGTTTGCGCCCTTTTCCTCTGCCCCAACCTCTGTCGTGAAAAGGGTTCTGGGGGTAGAATTGTGGAGGGCCTTGCGGGTAAAAGGGGTATTGCCATGGAGGCAGCATTTGTGGGGGTCCATGGAACATGGGTCCTTGATGGAAGCCCCGGTTCCAGTTGGGGCGCCGTTGCTGGCGGTTGTTGTTAGGGGTGGTACCAGTACTAGAGTCGCTGCTTGAGGACCCTCTTCGACTTTCAAAACCAGAATTCTCATCGGAGGAGTACCCAGTTTTCTTATTGGTGTATCCTTCCTTAAGGTAAGGGTAAACTTTTTCTTTCTCAAACCTTGCTACATCTTTTTCAAGTTTGGACAATTTCTGTTTAAGGAGATATTCCTGATTATCGGCAATCTCCTGATTAATCTCTGCGAGTTTAGCTGTGAAGGCCGTTTTAGCATTTTTGCTCACGGCTGTCTTCATCGTTGTTTCTATAGCTGTAATTTTGTCCAGCAGAGCGTCTGCCAATCTCTTGGCTGTTTTGACAATCAAGAAGAGTAGGTCTTTCGTACACTTCCAGGAGACTTGACACCAGTCCCCTTTGAACTGGTTGTCTTCTAGGAAGATCCTGGGGAAAAGGTTGACTATGAGTCCCTGGGGGGCGATATTGGCCCTCAGATATTCAGCCATCATAAGTCCATGTATGGTAATACGTAACCACTCCTTTTTCAAGGCGGTGAGTATTGTCCAGTCGTCAGTAGAGGAGCCAGTGGCGGCAGCCTCTGATGTTCCCAAGAGTGAGGGTGTATCCCTCAGGGCTTCGGCTATAGTTTCCTCATCGAAACTGAGACCCGGGACGTCCTCCATGGTGGGACGGACACCCGGGGGAAAGAGTCGTGGGAAGTGAAAGGTAAGACAAAAGGTATGTGGGAAACACTCAAATGCAATAAGTTATTCGAGGTACCCAGTGGGCCTCACAGCGATCTGTCGCTGGAGGTAGCCTAAACAGTTCCGTGGGTTGGCCCACGCAAAGATTTTTAACAAAAGGGGAACAGAAGAGGACGATATTTAATGGGGTCCAGTGTACATGTCCTAAAGTAGAGCTAACAGCAGAGTACAAAGTTCCCCAGGGGGCGTTAAACCGTGTGGAGCAAGGAGTTGGTATTATGAATACCGTGGCTGTGAAGAAAGGGTTCCCTAGTCGGAACTTAGAGAGCCTCACACACCCAAAGTAATAAGCGTGAAACACACCCTTACTAGAGGGTGTCCGGTGTCATCATCGGCTCACTGCCCCTCGTCAGACCGGCGCTGCAATATCTGACGGAGTCCCCAAAGGTACTCTTTTGACGGGGTTCTTTTAGTTCCTTGCCGAAGGTGGATGTGGGTGAGGATGAAAAGGAAGGTGTAGTCAGTGCAGTGGTGAGTGAAAGCGATAAAAAAGGTAATCAGTCCACTTGCAACTTTAATAACGTGGCTGATTCCTTAGTTAAAAGGGGTGGGAGGGGAGTTTAGAGACCGTAAAAGGTGTACAGAACAATAACTCTACCCCCTAGTGTGGTCAACATGTTTCTCGCCGAAAGGCGATTCGTCAGGACCTAAAATAAAGTACTACACAAAAAGAAAGTGAACTCAATGCTCAATCTATATAAAGAAAGCAAATACAACCTCGCTGGGTCGGAGGACAAGAGGGCCAAGGGGTCCTGCTCTATTTAGGCGACCTAGAGGTAGGGGAACAAAATATAAAAACAAAGAGAACAGCTCAAGTCAAATGCAATATAGTGACTCAATGTTCAAATCGTGCAGCGTGACTCTTGTGACACAGGCTCCACACTGTGAGAAGTGAAGGGGGGTGGTGTGGAAAGGGAGCATACACCACCCAGATATCACAATTGGGGAATTTTCATTGTGTGTTTTTAAAAACAAACTGTGGTATATAACCGAAGCTTTCAGGATAACAACCCGCCCCTCCGGAAACAACAGTAGGCGTGCAGCATTGGTCAAGTTCTTACCCTAAGGGGATTAAGAATGGGCCCCGCAGCAAGCTCCCGTGAGGCCAGCGTAATAAGGATTGGATACACCTATTGGATGTAAAAATAGGTAGCTGGTAACTGAGACAGGTAAGGTTGAAGTGTAAAGTGGACAACTCGGCCCGATATTGTCCCGTCAACCACGCTCCATGATGACGCTGGGGCTTTAACGGTCTCGAGTTGAGCTTACCTTTGAGTAGACACTGGAACGGCGGAACACCTACCCCTCACGCTCGCGGCACCTGGTCAGGGTGCGGAGCTGCTGGTGGAGGTTTCTACCGGTGTCCGCCCTTTTAAAGGGATGAAGGCGCATCTAGGTTGCGTCAAGCGCATGCGCAGTACCCGGTATGGGGATGAAGGCGCATTGAGATTGCGCTACGCGCATGCGCTGTCCCCGGTCTGGGACAATGGGCAGAATTAGATGCTCGGATGGTACAGTGAAGGGGCCATCTTGGGAGTGTCACAACATGCTTTCACAGATCGCGAATGGCTTCGAGATCAATAGCTCAGGGAGGCAGGTGTAATTAGACCAGAAGGGGGAACGTTACAGGGAATGCCTAAGTGAGTATTCATGCAGTGTCCATAGGGAGTGTAATGGTGCACTGGACCCCATTAAATATCGTCCTCTTCTGTTCCCCTTTTGTTAAAAAGCCCTAGGGCAGCCATGTGCATAGCCTCATCGCTGCGGCGGCTATTCCGCCGCAGTGCTAAGGGGGCGGGGGGCCGCGCGGCGCGCCCATGCTGGTGACGGAACCGCTCCGTCACCAGCTGCGGTTGAGCTGTGCTCATGACGGAGCGGTTCCGTCATGGCCCCGCCCGCTTAATAGAACGCGCCGCGCAGGCACGTCGGGCGGGCCACGACGGAACCGCTCCGTCATCAGCACAGCGCCACCGCGGCTGATGACGGAGCGGTTCCGTCATCAGCAAGGAAAGGGTTAACAAAAACCTAAACAATCTCCTTCATTTGCTCTCACCTGTTCACCTGAGCCAACACTCCCCATCATGGTTACCTTTCTTTCCTGTAGGCGCGGGACAAACCCCCGGCATTAAAAATCAGCACGAACAGCACGATGTAGCTCGCTCCCCTGCGTGCAGAAGTCTGCAGAGCGCAGTGGATTTTTTGGGTCACTTTGCAGAGTTCCTCATAGCAGATCTCCACGAGCTCCATCTGGGCCTACAAATAAGACAGTCAGTGGTCTTTTAACCCCTCTTGCCAGCATCAGAGTTACAGGAGCTGTAGCCAAATTATGTTTTAACATTGGAAAAACTGTTGACAATGGGAAAAGTCATTTAACTACAGTCATTATTCCAGACCACAATGCTGATACTAGTTACTCGAAGCCGTTGTCCTACAAGGGCATTGCCCCCTTTGTTTTGTGAAATAACCAGATTTGGTAGCCATGTGTACAGTGCACCTCATGTTATGTTATTATATATTAAATTTGTAGAGCGCACAGCTACTCAGAGTATCCTGGCGCTGACTCCAGAAAGAATTCAACACTCCAATCAGAAAACCTCAAAAAAGCAACGTTTTTAGTTTCTTCTTAAAGGACACGGGGTCCTGCACCCTCCGGAGTGCCAGCGGAAGCGCATTCCAAGTTAGGCCTGCTTTGCGAGTGAAAGAGCTCCCGCCCAACCTATGGCGGTTAAAGCGAGGGTTCTGTATTAAAAGCTGGTCAGAGGATCGCAGTTGTCTAGAAGGTTTATACAAGACGAAGTGGTTCTGCAGGTAGAGCGGGCCAAGCCCATACAGTGCCCGATGGACAATGGACAGCATTTTAAATTTAAGACGGGACTCAACTGGAAGCCAATGCAGGTGACGTAGATGGATCCGAACACTGTCTTGGAGAGCGTCCCAGAAGTAATCTGGCTGCCGCATTTTGAACTACCTGCAGTTTCCTTGTCAGATATCCCGGACAGCCCACCAGGAGGGCGTTAGCATAGTCTAGGCAGGAAAGGATCAGGGCCCTGACAACCGTCTCTTTAGCACCACCTGGCAAGAGGGGGAGAAACTTTCTCAGAATTTTCAGGGTGCCAAAACATGTCCCTGTAAGCTTCTTCACATGGGTAGAAAAGTTTAGGTTTTCCTCGAACCAAACCCCCATGTTTTTGGCGAGGCCCTTCCCTGCCATAGGGTGGGGAAGGTCAGGTGGCCACAACCTTGCTCTAAAATCCCCTGGAAACGAGCCGAACAGGAGTACCTCTGACTTTTCTTCATTACACTTCAATTGTGCGTTAGCCAGCCAACGAAACACAGATGAGAGGCAGTGCTGCACCACACTGACCGAGTCATCACCCCGTCTCCAGGAGAACAGGAGCTGCGTATCATCGGCATAGGCCATCACCTTAGCCCCCAGGGACTCCGCCAGAAAAACCAGCGGAGTCACATAGATGTTAAAAAGCATGGGGCTGAGTGAGGACCCCTGCGGAATGCCAGTGGACAGCGGCGTCGGCGCCGAGGCACAAGGGGGCAGCCATACTTGCTGTGATCTATCTTCCAAGAAGGATCTGACCCAACTCCATGCTGAGCCCACAATGCCGATTTCTGTTAGACGAGCGAGGAGGAGAGAGTGGGGCACCGTATCGAATGCCGCCGAGAGATCCAGCATAACCAAGGCTGCTCTCCCACCGGCATCCAGTCGCGTATTGCCTCTGCCACCTCCAGTAATGCTGACTCCGTATTGCAAGAAGCACGAAACCCCGATTGCGCAGGATGCAACAAACCCGCCGTCTCGACATAGTTGGTGAGCTGAGACGTAACTGCCTTCTCGCAAACTTAGACAAACTTGGCAAGAGCGAGATAGGCCGGTAATTGGCAGGAAGCAGCGGATCAAGGGTCGGCTTCTTAAGAAGAGGCAGTATAAGAGCCTGCTTCCATGAAGGCGGAACCCAGGCCTCACAAAGCGACTGATTAACCATTAGGTTAACTTCCGGATTGAGCGTATCAGATACCTCGGCCAGGAGCCTAGCCGCACAGGGGTCCTTAGGCGAGCCCGATTTCAATGCTCCGAGAATTCTGAGCGCGGACAATAAGGCCACCGGACTGAAAGCCGGGAGAAGATGGTCGGAATCTCTCTCCTGTCTCCCCGCCGGGACATTCAAAGTCCGCTTAGGGGTAATCAGAAAGGATTCTTGTATGTCCACAATCTTATCCCTAAAATGCTTTGCCAAAGTATTGCACCAGATGTCAGAAGAGGGAACAGAAGCCTCCTGGGCGCGGGGAGTTACGAAACTCTGCACAATAGCAAAGATTTCTTTGGAATTAA
This sequence comes from Lissotriton helveticus, assembly GCF_964261635.1. Taxonomy (NCBI): domain Eukaryota; kingdom Metazoa; phylum Chordata; class Amphibia; order Caudata; family Salamandridae; genus Lissotriton; species Lissotriton helveticus. Next base: position 191,992,803 of record NC_136072.1, read on the forward strand.
TATTCGCCCGGTCAATGCGGGTAGCAAAATGCTGGCCTTTGGCTATCTCAAAAGCTGAATAATAGATTTTCTGTTTGAATCTAAGGGCCTGTTTAGCGATGGGGCAATAGCCACTAGACCGCCACGCTCTCTCCAAGACCTTACAGGCATGCTTTAGCGTCTTCAGTTCCGAGGGAAACCAAGGCTTAGTGGGAGCCTCTCTCCCAAGCTTGCGATGACCAGGGGCAGAGACGGCAGTGACCGAACCCCTGATCCAGTTGGAGAATGTAGTAACATCATCCTCTAGATCGCCCAAAAGGAGAGGACGCGAAGCAGCCAAAAGACAAATTAGTAGCCCTGCATCCAACTTCCTGGCAGTGGGGGCGCGATGACTGCTAGCTATTTGCGGCTGTCGCTGGACGGCTCATGAGAAGAATATAGGAAAGTGATCCGACCAGGCGACCGGGAATGGCTTCCTGACCAACAAGGGGAAGTTAGCACAGATAGGATCTAAAGTGTGACCCCCTTGATTGGTCGGATCTGTCACCCATTGGGAGAGCTGGGCCAGCTGGAGAATATCCAGAAAAGCTGCAGAATCAGCCGACTCCATGAGATCAAGATGGATATTAAATTCCCCCAGGAGCAGGTAGCTGGAAAAACGTAATGCTCTATCTGCCAAAGCATCACCACAGGATTCCAAAAAATCACCCACTGGCCCTGGTGGTCGATAAAGTAATGACCCCCCCCCCAATGTAAAGTGGGGCGATAATTGTGGTCATGAAATGACCACAAACAGAAACATGAAAATGATCAGCTGGTGACAAACTTAAATTTCTTTGCCTTTGAATCATGCAGAAAATCCCCATTTTAGCTGCTAAATAAACCACAGTAGAGCATAGTTCTGATGTTAGTTCACATTCCCACGCTACCTCCTCCATTAATAAGTAGCCCAGACATTCCAGCGCTTGGGGCTGGTAAAGTAATTTTCCAAAGCAACATCTGAATTCTGAGAGGAGCACATTCTCCATTCAGCAGAACACACAGGCTACTGAATGTTAGCTGCTGAATCCACACTTTAATCATTTACCTGCACATTGCACTTACTCAGAGAAGAAGAATAAATCAAGTTTAGTAAATAAACCTTTAATATTCAAAAAGGCACGCATTATCATTCATAGGCGTAGCCGATACAGAGAAATCCGACATTAACATTTAATACAGGTAAAAAAGCAGATGTCGAAATCAGAAGCTTGAAATGTCAAGACATCCAATTCAAAAGACAGGTGGTTATAAAAAAAAAAGCAAGGATTTTCATTTTTATCAGGGATTTGATTGTGTGTTTTAGCACCTGAACGTTTTAACCTCAACAACACAAACTAAATAAGCTGGAACCATTTGTGTACATAATTGCAGAAAGTAACAAATATTCTGCTGCAGAATTCTAAAAATGCATGCCCAGTACCTCTGGAGAAAACACAATCCTGAATACACACCTTTTGTGATTGCCACCTGTGCTTTAGATTGACACTGCTGTCTCCACAGGTGTCCATTTTGGTTCCTGCTCAGGATGTGACCTCTGCCCTTTTGACTCCACTGGAGAAGTGGTTGCAGGTGGTGCCTCTGGCACACTGCTGAAGTTAGAACATCTGGAATTGGGAGCCCTTTGAAAGCTGATACACCAGCCATTTTATCCAATCCAAATATTATGCTTTGAAATCATTTCAAACAGCTGGACAGACTGGTCTACAAAGCACGTGGCTGCCATAAGACATTACTTCCATAGTTGGCCATATGGCTTTGACACCCTGCGATTAGGATCCCCAAGGCCTGAACCACTTAATTCTTCCAGGAATAATAGCTCATGTACTCTGCGCTGATGGCTTCAGGGCGCTGTGCGTTCTATCAGGCTTCCACTGTGTGTGGCCCTCAAGGTACCTTAACAGATAAGGTTTGTTTGGGTTTTAACATTTACCGATAACCTTGAATAAGGCTCGGGATATTGGCGTCAGAAGGCCAAGATTCGGACAAAGAATAACTTTGAAATATTGAGGTTGGAAATCTCTTTACTATCAATACACCTTGGCAATTACTATAAGATTTTTTTTTTAACTTTATTTAAAAAAGAAATAATAAATCGTATAGCCTTCAGTATATTGAGAAGTGGCAACGCCAAGATTTTTGATGACTGGGGAAGTGGGATATTTCCAACCTCTGCCACTAGAAGCAAGGCATTTTTCGTTGTTTTGGCCATTGTTTGGGAAATTGTTTAGGAAACTGGGCGATCAAATGCTCAAGTCATCCTCTGCAACTTCTTCGGATCACCTTGCCCTAGAACGAGCCCTGATGCCGAGGCTCCACTGTCTTTCCCCTTTAACGTAACATAACATTACAGAACATAACATAACGTGTTTATTTGTAAAGCATACACTCACCCAGAAGCGTATTTTAGCGCTGAATAACAGATGTTTATTTTTTATCAAAGTGTCTGGTACTCATTTTATCGACCTCAAAAGGATGAAAGGCTGAGTAGACCCATCGGGATTTGAACCTGTGGCCGTGAGGTCTAACACAGGCCCCTACAACGGACGCATTAATAAACTAAGCCACCAGACTCTGCATTAACAATATTCCCCGGGTGTATGTCCAGCAGAGAAAACTTTTTAAATGTGATCAACTTTCCTAATCATGTTGAGGAACATTTTTAATGGTACTTTGAACGAGATGGATGCAATACATATTTTCTCTTCACTAAACTGATAGACTTTAAGTAATAAAAACATGAAGATCCTATATTAAACACATTACACTAAATGCACCCATTACGAAAAATGCATTAATAATACTAAATGTTTTTTACATAGTGCTTCATATCCGACTTCTGCTGTTTCTAAGCACTGTAATTAAATGCTGTCACTATTTTCCAATTTGATGGTACTCAATTTACCAATGTGCAAAGGGTGGGAGGTTGACTTGGCCTTGCCTGGATTTGATCTTGTGGCCTGTATATTACCGCATGTTATAGCAGTCCACATTCAACTCACTGAGCAACCCTACTTGCACTAGTGAATGTTGTGGGTAATGCACAATATTTGAGATCAAAGACTTGCCCTGATTAAAAGGCCTTCTTTTCCTGCATTGTTTGGTTGCATAGGGCCCGATGTAGGTAATTAGTATTTACCGATTGGTAAATACCAAATTTTACCGATTCGGTATTTACAAAATCGGTAAATGCTATGTAGGTATATTTACCGAATAAATTAACGATTCGGCAATATTCGGTATTTACCGAATCGGTATTTACTGATTCAGTAATTGCCATTGATTCCTATCAATCCCATTGATTCCAATTACCGAATTGACAAGGGGGACAGGGTGTCACTTTCACACCCTGTTGCACCCCTGATTCAGGCTTGTGTGCCATGTGACACACATACATGCCCTAAAGACACACATACATGCCCTAATGTATGTGTGCCACATGGCACAGGTGTACATGCACAGATGTGCATGTACACAGGAATTCGTTATTTACCATCAAATAGAATTTGATGGTAAATAACGAATTCTAAAGGGCCTGTGGCACTGTTTTCAGTGCCACCTACATGTAGATTTACCGATTCGGTAAATTTACCTAATCGGTATTTTACCGAATCGGTAAATTTCCCGAATCGGTACATTTCAGGACCCCTACATATCACAAACCAAATATCGGTCGGTAACGGCCGAAATCGGCCGTTACCGACCGGTATTTGGTGAGCTACATCTGGCCCATAGTTCGGCCATTTTAAGTTGCTAAATGCTATGTGTTACTATTACCCAGTTTAATAATACTCTGATTATCGAATTTGCAAGGATGAAAGACTGAGTTAGTCATGCTGGCATTTTTTTCCGTGACTTGCACGTTTATCCTGTCCTACAGTTCTCATCAGATGTCAGCAGCAAGTGCTTAACACACTGAGCCATTCTGCTACCCGACCCGAGCACAGGTGCCCTCTAAGGAGTAGATATGGATTCAAGGAAACCTAGTTCTGGATCCCTTTGCGCTTACAGCCATACTCAAGTGACTAACAGGACCTACTCCCCCCATTGTCTGTGCGTCTGTCTGGCAGTCTTATGCAAGTGTTGCTGGAAGCGGGTTATTTCAATTAAACAGTGAGACTGGCCGCATCTGCCAAGAAAGGACCTCAAGATATCTGTGGATCTGAGCATCCCCCACCAGTGTTGGAATGGGATCAAAAGTAGGCCCGGGCATTCTAAAAAAAGATACAAGTGTCCCACATGTGGGGATTATGTCTATTTGCAAAACACTGCTTCAGTGTTTTAAGTATTATGAAAAAAGGAGGGGGGGGTTCTCTAAAAGCGTTTTTTTATAACTTCTCAGAGATAAATAAATGCAAATGTTGCCAGGAATCTTTGCGCACGGATTAGTTCACACTGGCAAACCACACCTGAATATAAGTGAGGCCACTTCTGATCAGGCCCCCGGCCCCTGCTTATTCTGCATACATTAATGGGCCGGCTCAGGTAGGGACTGAGTATAACACCTCCGCCTGTTGGTAAAAGGGGGGTAATCGAGGCTCATCTGCCTCTGTAGATGCCACTCAGGCCCCTACTGGGCCGCTGGCGGCATCTGAACAGCACAGACAGAGGCCAAATCATCCACTACGCTGGCCAAAAAAGCGGTGCACAGCTGCAACTCAGATACCGGCCCATTGCCCAAGTACCCGCCTTACCAACCTAACCCTGTCCCCCACAAGAATTGTATGAGTGCCATTGAGACAACACAGAACACGAACAAAGGACCAGTAGGCCTAAAGCGCATGTGTGTGTCAGCCAGTGACTAAAATGGGTCAGCACACTGGATATCACCATTCTCTTCAACTCAAATTCAACACACAGAACAATAACTATTCAGAAATCTACATCTGTGCATAAAAAGCTCAAGGAAACAGACATATTCTTGTTCATTTTATTAATTTAAGCAATTTCGGCTACCCCCTTTGTGTCGAACAGTAAAAACATGCAATAAAACATATATAAAAATTAAAATGAACTTAAATATGTCCCTTGAGTGTATTGCAAGAGAGAGTATTTGTTTGAATACCTCAGTTTGCTTTAACTTATAATGGTTTAAAATGTAAAAGAAAAAGTGCATTAATGCCCTCTTTTCCTCCCTCCAGACCGCATCAGCAGCGACTTCTAACCCACTAAGCTATTATCTTTTCTGAATGGTCTTCGTCAAAAGCCTTGACAAGCACCCACGTCCACCAAGAAGAGATGGCTTCACTTTCCAATTACCATATAACTATGGATGGCCAGTGTTAAAACCGGGGTCTCTAGTTGGGAGTGGTTTGCACTAACCCTGGGCGAAGAACTACGCTCCGTTCGCGGAGCTTGCGGAGTTTCGGCAACTCCGCGTTCCACAGAGAACGCGTAGCTGTCGATTACTCCGCGATCCGGTGCGTAGCGTAGTTCTCGCGCGCTGAATAACATTATCGCGTGCGCGGCAATGGCTTACCTTGGTTCTGCGTTCGCTTTTTCCCGGTCGCGTGTGCCACCATGTAGGTTCGCGCGATATTTAGCGCGATCACGCACTTTTGTAGTGCGAACGAGAAGATGAGTTCCCGAACATGTCTTGCACAACCCGAACACGTTACTTGTGACCCGGAACAGGAAATAAGGGAACGCAAGCGGGCGGGACAAACCTCTTGGGTAACTTAGCGCGCTAGCCATCCCGAGCATGCAGGCAGCGCCCCGAACACGCGCACCACGCTCCCGAAGACGAAAAACGGCGCGCAAACGGGTCTAGCAAGCAACTACGCATGTCCGCGGAGCTACACGTAGGTCGCAGAGTGCAAGTGCGTCTTCGCGTAGCTCCGCGGAGTGCGGCTCCGCGAACTACACCCAGGGTTAGTTTGCACCCTGTCCAAGTAGGGACCCTCACTCTAGTCAGGGTAAGTATACATTAAGAATAACCTGTGCTCACCCCCTTAGCAAGAGCACTCAGTCTTATCCCAGAGGCAATGTATAAAGTATTTGCCCATGCACACTTGGTCCCTGAGACTTCCGAGAGGAGGCAAGCTCAACTCAAGCCCTTCGAGAAACTTTAGAGAGCAGGGAGTAGAGAGCAAAGTACAGTCTTCTCACTCCTAGGACAGAAGCAGAAGCTAGCAGGCCAACACAGCAAAGATAACTGCAAAGTAGCAATATCTCTGGGCAGCCCAACAGCTCTTAAAAAAAGATCTTTGTAATGCACAAGACCCTAGGCTTCCTGGAGAGTGGACACTGTTTTGTGGGACAGGCACAGCCCAATTCAGGTTCAAGTGTCAGCTCCTCCCACCACTCTTGCTCAGTAAGGCTCATCAGCCTGCTGATGGAATATCAGGATATGCAGGGAACACCTCAGCTCCCTTTGTATGTGACTGCGTAGAGCACATTTACAAAGCGTATATTTCATCCAACCCAGGTGTGTATTCTAGTGACAGGCAGAAGCACAGAATGGTTAAGTAAGAAAATGCTAACTTTCTAAAATTGGCATTTTCAGACCTGCAAACTAAAAAACACATTCACTAAAAGATTGGGTTTTAATTTGTGAGTCCACAGACACCCAGCTCCAATTTTCTATCTACTCCCATTTGGAAGATACGCTGGTATGACGTACTGGACCGATCCAATGCTAACCTATGGGAGAGATAGACCTTGCTGTATCGAAAACCAAATTTAGCAGTTTTCCACAACCAGGATGTGTAAAACTCATAAGTACCTGTCCTGCATCTTAAATACATTTCATCCTAGCATTGAGGATATCGAGGGCCTTATGTGTAATAAAAGGGAAGGTTTGGGCCTGGCAAGTAGGTGCACTTGCCAGGTTGAAATTGATCTTTGAAACTGCACACACAGGCGCTGCAGTGGAAGGCTTGCAAGGCTACTCATTTAAGTGGCACAAGCAGTGCTGCAGGCCTACTAGTAGAATTTGAGTTATCGGCCCTGGGCACACATGGTGCACTGTACTAGGGTCTTACGAGTAAATCAAATGTGCCAATCCTTGATAAGCCAATTATCATCAGGATTTAGATACAAAGCTCTTGCACTTTAGGACTGGTCATCAGGGGTAAAGTGCCCAGAGTCCTAACGCCAGCAAAAACTAGTTTCAGCACACAGTGAAAAAAAGGCGGTCAGAAGCAAAACAACGGGGAAAACCATGCCAAAAGATGCAAGGTCTAGCAGTCAGATTCACAAGAAATTTGCTCCCAAAGGATAACACATTTCTTTGAAGAAAATGTCAAACTTTCTTGAATTAAGCATGAATACCAAGAGTACTCCTGAGAATCTGCAATTATCACAGCTCTTCAGCAGTATTCAAACATTAAGGCACTTAGACATTTTGAAATGTCACAGGTGTACCCATCTGAATGTTGAACTATCCAGAGGCCTTCACATAGGAGGCACATATGACTGAATTGCAATAAGGAATGGTAGGTGTAGTGTAGTGGTCAAATGGATGGAAGTACCTGTGCTCCCCAATGCAAGCTGTCTTTAGACCAGAGACCAGGCCTGAACTGGCAGTCATGTCAGCAACTGAAGACCTATGGAGGATGGTGGACCAAGGCGACAGGGGAATTCTTTTAGATCTCTCTGTCGCCTACAAAACCCTTGAACACTACACCAAATTGCACTGTCTGTAACAAACTGCTTTGGTCACTCTGTTTATAAGTGGATCACATATTTTCTACTAGAAAGATCACAAGCAGCCTCTCTACAACAATCTGTTTTCCAGCCACACCCCTCCTCTGGGCAGTTCCTCAAATTCCACCCCCTTTCATTTTCAATATCTCTACCTTCCAGCATATCTATTGCAAAACATCGTGGTACAGCTATATCTTTACGCAGATGACACATTTCATCTGCAGAGAACCAGCTAATAACCCAGACCTAAAAAGCAGGCAAATGAAGTGCTCACGACAACCCGCGAATGGAGGACAATACATTTCAAAAACTCGAATTACCAGAATCATAAATTCTCCCAGTTTGCCACTAAATTTACAGATCGGTTAATTTCCTCGAGCCATCATCATTTGGCAGATGCCCAACCCCAGACCCAACTGTGCGTGATGTAGGCATTATCCTAGACTCAAAGTCAGCATTAGACTCCTCTTTAACCTGAAAACACAAAACACAAAAAATTGGTCCATGTCTCAGAACATACATGGTCAAAAACTCCATGGCGCCCCGTAGCCAATTGAACCCAATTCAAAGTTGAATTCATTTTGCACAAAAGCTACTATAGTAACAGTTGTTATTTGTTTGCTCATAAACTACAGAAACATTTTCCCTCGCACACACTCAGATCAGAAACTTGATAAATGGGAAGGCGGAGCTTTCTTTGTGACCGGTCATAAATAGTCATCCCTCTTCATTGAAGCCTTATGAATCTAGAAAATATTTAATATGCGGCTTGTGTACCCAATACTTGATTCACAATATAAGCTACCATCAATCTACATAATGCACCTGGAAACTCTGTAAATGATTGATGGTGCGCTTTACAAATAAGACAATAAAATCAATATGATAAATGCAAATTATGTGTTCAAGTGAATTCACTCTACTTTTTATTGAACTATGTTTCAAGAACCACTCGTTTCACCTTTGCCGGCACTCACTCACAACTTACATCACTATGTTCCGTGTTCCCTTCACTGTTACTCACGCTGCCACAACCACCTCATTTCCTATTCAGTCAATCACTGCTCCATAGTCACCTTCCCTGCCGGTCGAAGTATTCTCCAGTTGCCCATACTGCCCAGTGCTTAATTTGAGCAGTGGTTTGAGGTGCTCAGCACCAGCAGTTCATCATCAGCACCGGTGCTATCATGAACACCACTAAGGACACATTAATTTACGGGGAGATTAAGTGATTTGTCCAGAATCACAAGATGTTGAGCCAACGCAGAGACTTGTGCCTGGTTCTCCAGCTCCGTAGTCGGGAGCTATAGCCTTCACACCACATCCTCTCCCAACTTTCATGTTTAGTAGTTAGTAGTTGGTTCTGTTTTAGGCAGCACTAACAGGAGAAATGGGCTGGTGCAAGCTGCCTCCTGTTTAGAGCCCCGCCACATTTTCTTTTTTTACAAATTAACCACTGGTACTGCTCTCACTGATGGCCACTCTCAGTGGTAGTTACCCACTGTTACTCACATAACTATTGATTCCTAGTCATGCTCACAACTTCTGATTCACTGCAATTTATTCACATTATCATTTAACCAGATGCACTTCACCATTCAACCACCACTACCCACATCTCACATCAAGAACAGGCAATCATACCACTTCTCACCCACAGCTAACCTCATAAACATTTACCCACTGTGCCCCACACTACCACATTTCTCATATACCATACTGTGCGAAAATGTCACCACCTAGTGTATTGATGTGTTTTGATTGTATTCAAATATTTGTTTCTACCATACTTTAAAATTACAAATAAAATGGGCTTCATTTGTACTAATTCTGATATATTCTAAAAAGTCAGCACAGTTCATTTTTTTTGTTGTGTGCTAGAAAGAAAGAAAGAAAAGAGCATCCCTTCTCTCTTACATGGATACTCAGCAGGATTGTCACATAAATTATCTCACTTTAAAGTCAAACTTCTCTCACTCTGAGGTCAGCAGGAAGACAAATAAACACCAAGCTCACTGGAAGAGAGAGCCTGACATTTGACATTTGTCTTTGAATGCACAGCAAATGTGCCATGATAAGAACAAGATTTTAAGGCCTGTTTACAGAAAGCGAGTTTGTGGAAGAATACAGTAAACATGTTTTAGGCAATGAGAGGGACGAACTGAACCTGGAAAACCTAAAGCAAATAAAGCCAGCAAATAGAAAGCGAGATAGTGTGAGTTACAACCCACAAAGCCAATGCTATTGAACTAGCGTAATGCATTCCTAGGGCAACGTTCTGAAAGTCCCCAATATGTCTTTAGCAAATCAGACAGCTGCACTGTCTGGTAGGCTGCGACCTAAATAGAAAACGTATTCCCTAAATTTAGGCACGACAAACAAACAATATGTAGGGAAGCTATCAAATAAGAAATAGAGAAATGGGACACACAAGAATAACATCCAGTCAAGAACAAGAGACTGACCAAAAGCCCACATAATGTTTATATTTTGGTGCATTAGTGACAATAGGTCTTTGACAAAAAAAAACAACCTAAGTTGTCTGTTAGAGAGCCCTAAAAACTGCAAATGCACTTATGCACAAGAATGGAAAAGGTACTTAACTTAGAAAGGGTTGTGGAAAAATGGAGGCGGGTGGATGATACATAACCTTTCTACATTTACTAAACCCAATGTTGACATTGTCTTCCTAGCATTTCCTGTCTGTTAAGATAAGCCATAATGTTTTTTATTACCTTGGTCTCTGAATCAGCACTCCCATGAATTATTTCAGAATGCCTTATAAATCCTACACTTCACCCTACTTGGGATGCGCACATCTATTTCCATCATTGGAATTTGGACCTATGTTTAGAGACAATTACATTTAGGCTGACAATGCTGCTTGTAGGACACTCTGGCCATATTATTGTTTTACATACACTTGCATGGAGGGTGAAAGAAAATTCTTCTGTCAATGAATCACCCACATACCCCTTCTATCTCAGACCCTCTAGCCCTTGTAAGTTTCTGAGCACATTTTCCTTCTTCTGGAACCAGGAGAAATTGGGAGAGAAGAAGTAAAACGTGCAGAAAAGAGCCTGGAATTTGGAACTGAATATGATAATGGACCCGGCAATTTTGTGAGTCTTGCATGTTTTCCTCAAATCTGCACAGTCAAACTCCTACTGGTCCATAACTGGGGTGGGCATACAAGCCAGCATCAGTAACAACCTCACTCTACCTCTTCCTCCTTCATATACGGTCCAAGAATGAGCCCAAGGTAAGATGGTTTAGAGAGCGCAGTCAACATCTGCTCTAATGTGCAAGGCACTGGTTCAAATTTCTGCAGGCCGCTCTGCCTGCACTTATTTTGAGGACAGTAATATGAGCTCCAAAAAGTTTGCTAAGAGTAACACCTACCTTTTACAGTGCTGAGAAGTGGCACTGTGGTAGAGAAGGCTATACATAACATGTAAAATGTATATTTTTTAATGATCATGCTTCAAGACCAGGATCAAGCATACCGGTGGAGACAATTCAGGTCTTCAAACACCCCCTTCAAAGAAGTCCAAAGATTCTGCCAACAGAGATGGCCTGGTCAAATCTCTTGGTTCCCGACTCCAGGATTAAGGAACTCCTTACCAGCAGTCCTTCGGGGTGAGGTCGCCCTTCTTATATTTATAATAGAACCTCAAGCTCCCTTCCTTTCAGTGTACTGACCATACTTCCACCTTCACAGATCCCTTTGGCTTACAAGTTGGTCTCCCATTTAATCGTATATCCCCCAATCAGGGCCTGCCCCCTGCATATCGAATCAACAATATCGGTGGGACTAAATATCATACCTGCCAACCTGAACAAAAATCATACCACGTGAGGAGGGGGCGGGGTCTTGGAGAGGGAGGGGCATTGTGCCGAGAAGTACCCAAGAGCAGGGCTCGAGTCGGGGTACCACGCGGGTGAACGGTGTCCTCCCACTTATTTTACCGGGGTGACGCCGTCCCCCCTGCCAAAGAGCTGGACTTCACTCTTTGGCCTCTCTGGGACGAGGAGCTCGGCACCTTTCGTGATGTCACTTCCTGTCGTGACGTCACTTCCGGTGACAGCGTCCCCCACTTCTTTTTTTACGACTTGTGCACTGCCCAAGAGGCACTTTAGAACCCCACCCTGCCCCCCCAAAAAAAAAAAATGGTGCGTATGTCCTGGGGTGTTTTCATGCCCCTTAATGGATGTCAACTGTTCAAAGCCTCAGAAAACGAGCTGGGAAACAACAATTCACAGTGGTTTTCAGCTAGTTTTCCCGGCCACTGTGTGATATTGGGTCCTCAACAGTTGACCGTTTGATGGGAGCCGATATCGTGTGGCACTGGCACACTGCGGCACCGTGTGAGTTGTCAGGTATGAAATATCGAGGACAGAATATCGAAAAAGAATATCAACAGATAAGTCTAGATTTTCAATACCACTTTACCACATATGCCACATATGTAGTAGCTACGTGGTAGGTATATCTTCAAGGTATGTAGCTATGGATTAATGGATAGTAAATCTGTACTTTCCTATATGCACTTCCCTCATATTTTGCCTCTCGACATTAGAATGCCACAATATTGTTAATGTCCATATTCAATAGTACAATTCCCAATTACGTGCTGAGAAGCAGCCGTTTCTAACTTAAGGAGCATGTTACAAATGGCCCACAGAGAGCTATATATCAAACATTTCACGCAAACCCTGGCATGACACACGTAACATTTCTCCGGCCTGCACTCACCCATCGGTGACACAACCATGTCACGCTTTGAGCCGTCTCCATACTCGAGGCGCTAGATTCCGAGCCTGCAGTGGGCAGTTATTCGCTTTATGACGCATGTTACTTGGAAGTATCCCTGCTGGGGTTCACGTACATCTCACTTCTCACAGCTGGGGCAGAAGGCGCCTTTCTTGCCTTGTCTGCGCCTGATATCTTCAGAGTCACCTGCAACCTTTGCCCGCTCCCCACCCTGTTACAAAGTGCACCGCCACATGGGCAGCGGGCAGGGAAGGTGTGACGCAGCTAGCGCTGCGTAACGGGAGCAGCCATGACAGGCCAGCAGCGCTATTGATGGAGTCCAGCCCCTAACATCTTTACAAACGCGATGTGACTGATTGTAAAGGGGGGAGGGGGGGGTTGTTTTACGGCTGACCGAAACTCTTCCAGGCGCAGACACCTCTGGGAGCGCCACCGCCAGGTCGACAGCCGGACACATCTCTGGACTGCTCGTTCACACGGTCAGTGGGGTGAACGTGTGAAGAGGCTGGTCTCCGAGGGCTGCCACGGCCCGACTGCAGCAAAGCTGCAAACAGTTTCAGCAGCAGAGTAATCTGTTAAGTATAGCGCCTCACACAAACGCTGACAAAATATAGCGTCCAAATACCCTTCAGAAAACTAGGACCCTATGTGGTTAATAATAAAAAAATCTACACCCAACGAGACAATGTGCATGTCAGAAAATATTTCTATATTGATAGTTTACCGTACAGCCATGGAAGCCACGTCACTATCATGGACGCAGTTTCATAAAAATACTACAGGTGCAGAAGGGACTTTACCAGACAGGTCTTTTATTACACTGGGCATTTGCCCCGGTGGTCGGTGCCCTTGGGGGCCGGTTTTGAAAGCCTTGGGCCGCCCCCGGGGCCCCTGTCACTTTCCGCGGCTCCCAATTTTAAGTGGAGCAAAGGGAGGCGTCGAGAGATAGAAACAGAGGGAGGGCAAAGGTAGAGAGAAAGCGATGAGGGAGAAAGAGAGAAAGCGATGAGGGAGAAAGAGAGAAAGCGATGAGGGAGAAAGAGAGAAAGAGAGAAAGCGATGAGGGAGAAAGAGAGAAAGCGATGAGAGAGAACGAGAGAGAGTAGAGAAAGAGAGTGAGAGAAAGAGAGAGTGAGAGAAAGAGAAAGAGAGAAAGCGATGAGAAAGGAACAGAGAGAGAAAGCAATGTAAGAAAGCGATGAGAGAGAAAGAGAGAAAGAGAGAGAGATAAAGAGAAAGAGAGAAAGCAATGAGAAAGCGATGAGAGAAAGAGAGAGAAAGCAATGAGAAAGCAATGAGAGAGAAAGAGAGAGAAAGAGAGAGAAAGCAATGAGGGAGAAAGAGAGAGAAAGAGAGAGAAAGAGAGAGAAAGAGAGAGAAAGCGATGAGAGAAAGAGAGAGAAAGCGATGAGAGAAAGAGAGAGAAAGAGATGAGAGAGAAAGAGAGAGAAAGAGAGAGAAAGCAATGAGAGAGAAAGAGAGAGAAAGAGAGAGAAAGCAATGAGGGAGAAAGAGAGAGAAAGAGAGAGAGAAAGCAATGAGAGAGAAAGAGAGAGAGAAAGCAATGAGAGAGAAAGAGAGAGAAAGCAATGAGAGAGAAAGAGAGAGAAAGAGAGAGAAAGCAAGAGAAAGAGAGAAAAAAAAGAGAGAAAGAGAAAGAGAGAAAAAAAGAGAGAGAGGGAGAGAAAGAGAGAAAAAAAAAAGAGAGAGAGAGAGAGCGAGAGAGAGAGCGAGAGAGAGAGACTCGTGTAAAGCGCTCCAAAAGCTTCGGGTCAAGTTGGTGCTATATAAAACTAAAAAAATAATAATACTAAAAGGAGTGAGGCAAGGTTGAGCGTTTTTTCCAGGGCTGCTTTGGTTCCCAAGTCCATCCTTGGGCATTACTCACCCTTTGAGCCTTTAAGTGCAGTGCAACGACAGGAAACGAAAGGAATGAACAGATTCGACGTGTCACTGCCTACTTTCTGTTCTTGCTGCTACTTCAGATCAGCGAGGACAGGGTCTGGGGTACCGGAGGGTAAGCCTGGGCACCTCTACTTCAATTCCATGGTCACTACTCTGGAGCTACATGCTCAATCCGGCGAGAGAGTGAAGCAAAGAGTAGACGAAAGAGTGAAAGCAAGAGAAAACAAGTAAATGAAACTGGAAAGTGGGAGAAAGCGTGAGGCAAGATGGTGAAAGAGTGAGTGAGCGAGTAGAAAAATAAAACTAAGGAGAGGTTGAAGGTCACAATAAGGTTGAGTAAGAGGAAAGGTGAAATGATTAGAGTAAATAGTAGATGGCAAAATGCGAATTCGCAAATAAGGAAGTTTAAGGAATCGCTAAAAAATAGCGATTTTTTCATACATACCATTTTGCAATTCCTAAATAGCGATTCCTTAAAAATCGCTATTTAGGAAATGCAAAATAGTTTGTTGATACATATGGTCCCTAGTCTTTGTTTTAGGTCTGGCTCAGCAAAGATTTAGCACTGATGCTAGATTTAATGCAACAGAGCAGACAGAGAACATCTTTAGTGGGGTGACTACCAAACCCAGCACAGCTGTTTTTCATATAAATAACATCAGTTATGGTGTTACCTGTGTATGGGCAAATGCTTTCTCCAAATGTCATCAACTGTGAAGCAGGATCTTTGCTGAAACAGAAGTGTGCTAAGTGAAGGGAGGACATACTCTTTAGTGGAAAAGTGGGGAAAGGCACAGATCAACACTTCTGTGTTTTTGGTGCACAAGTGTATGATACTAAAAACAGCCCTGAATTGCCTATTCATCACAGTAGGAGGCTTGTATATTAATAGTGGGAATAAGTAAAAAGCCATAAGCTGTAACATAGAGGGCCTCTGTGAGAGGCCAGGGTAGGTCTGCTGGAGGGCCCATCATATTGCTCCCAATGTGCATGGAGCTTGCTCAGGAGGGTAAGCGGAGAGATCAAATTTCATGCCCATTCAATCAATCGCTTCTCAACTGAGAGTGTCAATTAGTGGAACTGATACACTTTCAGAGTTATAAACGTTCTGTTGACAATGACCAGTCCTGTCATGTTAAAAGTGTGGTATAGCTGCAGAGAGCGCTGGCATATAAAACGAACATAGCTACCCGGGATAGAGTACACAAAGCTCTCCGACTGCACATTCTATCCTTGACCTCTCTGCTGGGGATGGCAACGAGTGGCAAAACATGCTGTTAATCACGTATCACCCTTCTATGGATGCTCCCGGTACTAACCTACAGAGGCGGAGCTTCGGGAGGGGGGGTTGTTTAGAATGTTACACCCCCACTAATAAATATATTTTGTGATAAATAGTTGGGTACAGATGCAGGGCTGGACTGGGAACCCAAAGCAGCCCTGGCAATCTTGTAGGGTCAGGGGTGGGCGTGCAAGGGTGAAGCACTGCAGCTTTTGGCATTGTGGGTCACTATTGCAGCACAGCTACAAACCCGGCCCCAATAACATAAAAAAAAGAGACCACCACTGTTGCAAAACCGGCCACACCCTTCCTGTCACCCAGGAAAACACCCGATGCCCGCTATGGCCAGTCTGGCCCTGTACAGATGCTTTCAGTCGAGTATGGCACGGATTTCACCTGGAATGTTTACACACAGACAAAAATACACCCTCACACTCTCTCTCTCCCTCTCTCTGTTTGGAAAGACTTAAAAAATGTTGGACATTTAACAAAATAATCTGCTTTCTCTCACTTAGAAACCCAACCAAGCCACATTCCTTTCCCTTTCCACTGCACCGTAATCCCCAATAGTATGCCCTGCTTGTCGCATAATGTATTTTAACATTATATGCCAGAGTGATTGTTGGGAAATCTGAAGCTCACACTACCCCCCCATCTTAACCCCTTCGCTGTGGCGGCTATTCCGCCGCAGCGCTAAGGGGGAGGCGGGGCCGCGCGGCGCTCCCCTACTCGTGACGGAACCACTCCGTCACGGTCCACGGGTGAGCTGTGTTTGTGACGGAACAGTTCCGTCACGGCCCCGCCCGCTCTTTAGAACGTCAGCGCAGGCGCGGCGAGCGGGCTGTGATGGAACCGTTCCGTCACCAGCACAGCCCACCCGAGGTTCGTGACGGAACGGTTCCGTCACGAGCATGGGAGGGGTTAATGACCAAGCTACTCCCCTGCTGTCCTAGTAAAACCACAGCTTCTATGCTGAGAAGTACTGCCCCAGTAGAATTATAGCTTGATCGCTGGGAAGTGCTACTGTTGCATTTAAAGTGCGGAAGTCCTGGGGTGAAAATACTCTTGTTGCAATGTTTTGTGGGGCTCGGATTAAAAATGCAGTGGTCCTTCTTTAGTTTTATGGCAACAATAAGCTGCAGCAAAGGTTACCTGCCTTGTTGAAGAATACATCACAAAAGCAGACTAAGCCAGTTCTTGTGGTATAGACCATAAATACATTTGGCAGTGGCGGGGAGCCCTGAAAAAAACGGGCGTGTAGCAAATAATCCTAGCTCCTCCCTCATTGTGACGTCCCTGTGTGAAAAGCAAGGACAAGCCCATTAAAAGTGTGGCATATACACATCCTTTAAAAGACAAGAGCCCTGCAGAGAACCGCTGCTATTGTCACCCCCAGGGCTTAATTTGTAAAATATTAAGTGCCAGGGCTCTGACCATGAGGCCACTGTAGCTTGCACCACCCATTGCCCTTGTCATTGCTGCCAAAACAACTACTAACCATCTCTCTCGCATGTAAATGCGACAGTTCAGATTATGCCACGTCCCCAAAGCTAAAGGAAGGGCTGGTGAGGCAGGTATTAGCACTATTTAATGTATATTGTATTCCTAAACAACTGTTGTTCTGCTCATCTCTAAATTAGATGAGCAGCACCACCATGTGGTAGACTGTTCTAAGTATGGTGTTGACAATTAGGTGCTGGTGCCGAGCACCAGAAACCAATTAAGTGCCGGTGCTGAGCACCGGAAAGCACTGGCTCAAATTAAGCACTGTGCCTGCTCAGAGATATCCATCAGGGCTGCTGAGGTACACGAAAGAAAAAACATAAGGACCTCAATTTACTTATTTTTTCTGTACCACCAGCAGTCTAGCAGTTAACTAGAGGTGGGTGAGCCACTGAAAGCTCCAGTCAGGCTCAGGCCTGAAGCCTGGCTCTGCTTGAGGTCCAGTTGTAACCTCGAGCCCATAACAAGCCGAGCTGCCACGTGGCTTCTGCCTGCTACCTCCCTCTACCCGGGATGTGGCTTTATGGCCAGAGCGGTCACCCTTTTACTGGGAAACAAGGTTTGAGTCTCGGCGTTGGTACCTGTGATTCTGCGCAAATCACTTAATCTCCATATAGGGTCGAATTGGTGAGGCGGGTACTAGGGCAAAGGGTGATGGGCCGGTATTGGAGTTGCAGCTGTGGGTCACTGCTTTGGCCAGCATGGTGGCCCGATTTAGGCTGTGTCTGTGCTGTTCAGATGCCGCCAGAGGCACAGTGGGGGCCTGAGTGGAATTTCCATAGTCAGATGGGCCTCTATTACCTTCCTTTTACCAATGAGGTGTCATTCCTATTGTCTCGCTAGGCTGGCCCATTAACGTATGCAGAGTGGGCCGGGGCAGGGGGCCTGAGCAGAGGTGGCGTCATTTATATTCAGGTGTGGTTCACCATTGTGGAATAATTTGTGCTACAAGAGTCAGTAGCGGCTGCTAGAGGACAGAAGTGGTGTGGCAACGGAGCGGGATGGGACAAAAAAAATATGACTTATCTGCCAGCTGCCGCCTCTCATCCGTCCTGTTCTGTTCTTGACTCACAGCAGCACACAGGCTCCCAGACTCCCCTAAGCCAATCATGATGCTGCTGTCATGCTCATAATAGTATTACCAGCCTGACAGCAGCATCGTGATTAGTCTGAGTGTCCTGGCTTGCCACTCAGACAGTGCCAGGGAGCCAGGGACTATTCTACACCCAGCTGTGCAATGTAGCATGGTGGTAAAGTGCTAAAAGTGCATGTTGGTATGGTCGTCCTAAGACGGCCGGCCAAACCGACATGCGCACTTATGGTGCCTACTCCTCTTCCCAGCTCCATCTGACAGCCCAGCCCGCCCCATCCTAGACTGGCTCTACTGGAACAATCTTAATGACATTGTTATTATCAGTGTATTTATTTTTCCTTTTTGAACTGCTCAGAGAGCAGTGGGGCGATGCTCCTCCACCTTACAGGAGGAGCCACCGCTGCAAAGAGTCCTGGCAACATTTGCATTTTTAAAAATCTCAGTGAAGCTAATAAAACATGGCTGTTTTAGAGAACCCTCCCTCCTTT
Source organism: Lissotriton helveticus (assembly GCF_964261635.1). Classification (NCBI taxonomy): domain Eukaryota; kingdom Metazoa; phylum Chordata; class Amphibia; order Caudata; family Salamandridae; genus Lissotriton; species Lissotriton helveticus. The sequence continues at coordinate 192,011,513 of NC_136072.1, forward strand.
TTATAATATTTAAAACACTGAAGCAGTGTTTTGTGAAAAGGCGCAATTCACAAATATGGGCCACTTTTTTTTAGGGTCCCTGAGCCTTTTTTTGATCCCAATCCAACCCTGTTCCTACAGGGAACTGCGACCTTTTATAATGTAACAGGTGCTTCGTTCGAGTTTGTGCTTTATATAAAATGCAGAAAAATGCACAAACAGGCAAATACAAAGCCTTGACTTAAGGAAAGACAAACAGATACACATTTAGTGGCTGATTTGTACTAAGTGAAACAGAAAAATATGGATAAATCGACGCTTCCCCAGCAGAAACTGTGTGATCTTACGCAATATTTGTTTCACCAAAACACTTTTTCTTCATTATCGCATAGTTTTATTTTTATTTTGAAGTGTCTACACTTTACATAGGAAACATTTTCAGGGTTTGGCTCGTGCATGGGCTCTAAGATCCGAGCCGGACCCTTGGCTTGGCACTTGCTCGGCTCTCCCAGTTTACTAGTCAGTCAGTCAATTACTTTATTCGATACTTATAATATAAGATCATAAAAGTGCAGATGAATACTATTTGAAAAACAACAAAATACAGATAAATACAATTTAAAATCATCAATCAATCATTACAAAAAGAGAATGCTATACATAGTATGGAAGTAGAAGTAACAAAGTAAAAGCAATGATAATTAGGAACTATTTAAAAATTCATTTTACTAGGCCTGGGACTGCTCGAAAACAGACCTGTGCTCTGTTGACGTAAATGCCAAGTATCCAGAGAGGGGTTTCTGCCTATCACTAGGGTAAGGACGCCCTTTCATAAAACTGTATTGCTTTGTTCGTAGTCATGGAACAAGGAAACTGTCAGCGCTCAAGTGTTCTAAGCATCTCTGGTAATCTGCGGCTGAAGTGGAAACCAGGGTGACATCAGCGCCTCCATACAGATCAGAGCAATTAAAATGGACATTTCTGGGTTGGTGGAAAATGAGCTTGTATACAGGCTCTGTGAATAAGTCCTGTGGCAGCAGCAACAGAACAACATAGGAAAAACATAAATGTAGTTGCCAAGCTGCCATGTGTCATAAGCCACATTTTTAACATCCATGAGAGTTTAGCAAACATAAATTTGTATTCTGGGATTGTAAGTTACACTTTCACCAATTAAGCATGCACTGGTACATTCCAGCTTTCGACATGCTGCAGTACCTGCTGTAAAGCACTCAGTGTTTGTTAAAATACCCCTCACACACCAAAAGGCCCCTTGGTGTCATGCTTCATCATTGGGGTCTTCGCACCCCTCTATCGGGATGCGGCGTGCTGCGACCTACGGATACGCGGGAGCACTTTAGAGTTGGCTATGTGTGGTGTACAGTGTGTGGGGTATGTGACTAAAGTGAGTAGGGAAACGTGGTGAAGGAAATTAAAAAGTACCTGGCACTGGAGGGAAAAAATTTTTTATTCTGAACTCTGGCTGGTACTAGTAAAAACAAGTGCAGGGCGAGATCAACCTGTTATGTTAATGAACAGGATCTCTGGTGTGCTGTGTTGTCGACATGTTTCGGAGACAAGCTCCTTCTTCAGGACAGGGGCACAAACTCCCTTCCCTACTCACGTCTTCTTCTACAAAAAAAGTGTAATATTTACAAAAAAGTGAAATTTTGTAGGAATAGGCTAAGTGTGCCTACAGCGGTCTGCTACAAGTACAATGACCTGTAGAAAGACAAAACCAAAAAACTAATGGTTACCCATGTAGCGGGTAGTTGCAAGGCGCAGTCGCCTGGAACCGCACCATGTGCTTTTTAATAAGCTGGTAAAAACGGACTCACAACACAAACAACATAAAACACATAAAACTAGGATTTTTACTGTAAGCGCACCGATTCTTGTCTGAGGAGCGCTGCGGACTTAGTGTCTTTGAGAAGTTCCAATTATCTCAAGAATGATACTGTGTGTGGTCACAAGGCTTAGTACAGCGGGTGAAAAAGACAGCAGGAGCAGTATTGTTCCCTCGATGGTTTTCAATAGCTCACTACTAGAAACTACTTCGAGGTCCTGTTTTTGAGAATAAAGGAAAATGTGTTAACTGTGTGATCTGTGGCATAGGTGTTGTTATGATATTCATGCTGACAGTTGGCTCCATGGCACATCATCATTGAGCCCATTAATATGTGTGCCCAGACGGAACACCCATCTTTGTTCCTTTTGAAAAAGGCCAGCATCAGTGGGTAATTGTTCGATTACTGTCCATCTCAAATCATTAACGCAATGTTGCATTGTGAGAAAATGCGTGGCCATTTTCGTTGTGCTTTTCTTGCATCGTACGTTACTCTTGAGTTCATTCAGACGCGTTTTTATGGCTCGTGTTGTCATTCCCACATATTCAAGGTGGCATGGGCACTTGATGAGGTAGATAACGTTTCTTGAGTTGCAGTTCGTAAATCTACGCTGCTCCCATGTTGATCCATTGAGGAAGGTGAGTTTTTTACTTTTTTCGGTTAGGTGACAGCTGCTACAGTTCCCACAGGGAAAGTGGCCATGGATCCCTATTGATAGTTGGGGGGACACAGTAGTAGGTTTTGGTCTGGTGTGTACCAAAATGTCTCTTAGGTTGCGTCCTCTGCGGTGGGCAAACATCGGTTTGTCTAGATCCAGATCACCACTCGTTAGTATTCTCCAGTGTTTGTTCACTATCTTGGATACTTCATTCGACATGGTGTTGTAGGTTGTCACACAGATTGGTCTTTTATTTTCAGTAGGTTCCCTTGTTCGTTCCTCCAGTAATGACTCTCTGTTGTTATTTCTTGCCCTCTTTAGCGCTTTGTTGATGATCCTATTTGGGTATTCTCGTTGTTTGAGTTTGTCTTTGAGGTCAACAGCTTGTTCCTTGAAAATAGACACATCTGTGCAGTTACGCCTTAAGCGTAAGAACTGCCCGTAGGGCAGGTTTTCCCGTAGATGCCGAGGGTGAAAGCTATCGTACCTCAGTAGGCAATTCCTGGAAGTAGGTTTAAAATGGGTAGTTGTTTTTAGTATGCCTGCATCTGCATAGATGTTAAGATCTAGGAAAACCATGGTTTGGTCTGAAATTGTGCTCGTGAATTTCAAGAATGTGTTTTGGGTATTTAGCCAATTCACAAAGGTTTCCGCTGACTGACGGTCGCCTTGCCATATGACCAGGATGTCATCAATATACCTTCTCCAACATTTTATATTTGACCTGTACGGGTTCTGTTCGTGGAGTATCTTACTGGTCTCTAGGTGGTGCACATAGAGACCAGCCAGGCTGGGAGCAAAGGTGCTTCCCATGCTGGTCCCATGGCATTGTTGGTAAATAGTTGTTTTGTATTGGAAAAAGTTTTTTTGCAGAGCCAGTGAGATACATTCCAGAACTAAGCCTCGTGGTGTTTGGTAATTCCATTTGGTGGTGAAGAGTACTTCTTCGATGATCATCAAAGTCTCATCGTGGGGCAGGCTGGTGTATAGACTTTCCACGTCAAGGGACATTAGTAGTTGGGTATGTGGGTCAAAGGTCATTTCCTGAAGAAGTTGTAATACTGCCTTGGTATCCTTTAGGTACGTGTTTGTAGACTGCACCAAAGGTCTCAAGAATGCGTCCGCAAACTTTGACAGTGGTTCTAAGATGGAACCAATGCCTGAGACTATTGGTCTCCCCGGAGGTTTTCTGAAGTCCTTGTGTATCTTTGGGATACTGTAAAAGTAGGGGATGCGGGGTTTCTTTTGCTCAAGGAATTCGCCTTCCTTTTTGCTCAGCCAATTGTGTGTTAGACCCTCCTCAATCATACTCCCGATTTTTATCCTGAGTTGTTCCGTTGGATCCTGTTGTAGAACCATATAGTTGCGTCTGTCTGACAGGAGGCGCATGCATTCAGTGTCATAGTCCTCAGCGGACTGTAACACTATTGCTCCCCCCTTGTCCGCTGGTTTAATGACTATGCTGGTGTCTCCAGATAGACTCTTTAAGGCAAGTTGTTCCTCCTTTGTCGTATTATGAAAGACTTGTGTGGATGACACATCTAATTTGTTGACGTCCGTCATGACAGCCTTTTCAAAGGCGAGTAGTTCGATTGGGAGTGCTGGGTCGGGAGGTGTGAAGGTCGATTTAGGTCTCAGACCAGTGTCTGTTGATGTGGTTATTGTTGGTTTGTCACTGAAAAAGACATGTAGTTTCAACTTTCGTACAAATTCTTTCATTTCGACATTTACTTTGAAGATGTCCGGTTTTTGTGTTGGTACAAAACCCAGGCCTTTATTTAGTACCTGTCTTTGGATACTCGTGAGTGGTTTAGAGGTGAGATTCACCACTAGGTCCCTCTCTGGTTGCTGGTTGATGCCTGGTTCGGTAGGGAGCCCGTCATGCTCCTGGTTTGTCTGGGGTTCCCTTGGTCTGTTGACTCCCATGTGACGTTGTTGCCCTTCCGGTTCCTTCCCCGTGTTCCTGGACGGGAGCCTAAAAAAGGCTGTGGATCATAAAAACCTCCATTGTAGTCTTGGTTCCATTGTGGGAAACTCTGTATATCCGGTTGATGGTTGAACTGGAAAGGCTGGAAAGGGGGGGGTTGGGGTGGTCCCATGAATTGCGGATACTGGGGCGGGTATCCCCTCCATCCTCTTTGTCTTGGGAACTGCTGTCGTCTTTGTCTCCACCCGCCTCTATTCGGGCGGTTCCTTCTGCCACCGCTGGAATTCGAACCGGTGGAGCTGCCGTCCGACCCATCACTATCTGTGTCATTTCTCGTGGATACATAGTCAGCCTTAGTGTATGGGTACGTTCCTTCCGGTGTAAATTTGTCTTTGTCCTTACTCAATTTATTGAGTTTGCTTTGTTTCAGGGTGAATTCAAATTCCGTCATTTGTTGGTTCAATTCATCCAGTCTGTTCTTTAGGTCTTCTGTCGACATGTACGTTTTTAGTTTGACTTCGATTTTACCGATCTCTATTTTAAGTTCTTGTGTGATTCTGGTTGCTGTTTTAATTATCAGAACCAACCAGTCCCTGGTACAGTGCCAAGAGATCAGTGACCACTCTTTTTTAAACTGTAAGTCGGTCTGGAAAATGAACGGTTCATTTTTTACAATAAGTCCTGCAGGTCCCATCTTGTTCCTCAAGTATCCTGTCATTATCAAGCCATGTAGAGCTGCCTTTATTTGGTTACGTCTTAATTTTACCAATTCGTTCCAATCATCGATGTTAGGGCCGGGTTCAGGGTTGGTAAGTCCCTCAAAAGGGTTTACTGCTGCCAAGATTCTGTCAATCTCATCCTCGCCGAAGGTTAAGCCATGTTCGTCCTCCATTTCTGAGAGACCGCTGTGGTCTACAGTGACCTAGTGTATGTGATTATGTGTTGTGGAGAGGTTGGGTTGCTCCCGCAGCTGCACGCTGCCTAGACTATAATTTAAACCAAGGAGGGAGGTAGAGCTATTAGTTGGATTTGTACTCCACTATCATAAGTAAATAAACAAAAGAAATCCAACATCAGGGGAGGGAAAGAGTGATCAATGGATATTGAAGCACTCAGTGTTTGTTAAAATACCCCTCACACACCAAAAGGCCCCTTGGTGTCATGCTTCATCATTGGGGTCTTCGCACCCCTCTATCGGGATGCGGCGTGCTGCGACCTACGGATACGCGGGAGCACTTTAGAGTTGGCTATGTGTGGTGTACAGTGTGTGGGGTATGTGACTAAAGTGAGTAGGGAAACGTGGTGAAGGAAATTAAAAAGTACCTGGCACTGGAGTGAAAATTTTTTTTATTCCGAACTCTGGCTGGTACTAGTAAAAACAAGTGCAGGGCGAGATCAACCTGTTATGTTAATGAACAGGATCTCTGGTGTGCTGTGTTGTCGACATGTTTCGGAGACAAGCTCCTTCTTCAGGACAGGGGCACAAACTCCCTTCCCTACTCACGTCTTCTTCTACAAAAAAAGTGTAATATTTACAAAAAAGTGAAATTTTGTAGGAATAGGCTAAGTGTGCCTACAGCGGTCTGCTACAAGTACAATGACCTGTAGAAAGACAAAACCAAAAAACTAATGGTTACCCATGTAGCGGGTAGTTGCAAGGCGCAGTCGCCTGGAACCGCACCATGTGCTTTTTAATAAGCTGGTAAAAACGGACTCACAACACAAACAACATAAAACACATAAAACTAGGATTTTTACTGTCAGGTATACTCATACTTGTGAAGCCTGGTTGGTGGGCTTCATGAACAGCGCGTTGGGGTGCTGCTTCAATGGTTTTCTGTGGTAGAGGATAATGTAATTGTAAATTGCAGTCTATTCCCACTTACTTCTAAAGATAAAGGTCGATTTCTCAAAGACACTAAGTCCGCAGCGCTCCTCAGACAAGAATCGGTGCGCTTACAGCCTGTGCGCATGCGCGAGGGAACAAACAACTGCGCATGCGCGAGGAAGTAGCGGCGTCAAGCGGCACTAACTAGACCAGACAGACGCGATTCCTATGTTAACACGGCAGCAACATACGAGCGCCCTGTATGGCTACCATGCGGAATACCCATACATGGAGACACTCCGGTTTCCGCCCAATTAACGAAACCAATTAACATACCAGAGTATAAATACCCATGTCCTTCGCATGACTCCATACCAGCGGAGCAGCGAGAGGGGTAAGGCGGTGATCAAAGTGTCCGGACCTTGTGAGTATATCATCTAAGACAACATCCCACATGAAATCGACCTTTATCTTTAGAAGTAAGTGGGAATAGACTGCAATTTACAATTACATTATCCTCTACCACAGATAGCCATTGAAGCAGCACCCCAACACGCTGTTCATGAAGCCCACCAACCAGGCTTCACAAGTATGAGTATACCTGACAGTAAAAATCCTAGTTTTATGTGTTTTATGTTGTTTGTGTTGTGAGTCCGTTTTTACCAGCTTATTAAAAAGCACATGGTGCGGTTCCAGGCGACTGCGCCTTGCAACTACCCGCTACATGGGTAACCATTAGTTTTTTGGTTTTGTCTTTCTACAGGTCATTGTACTTGTAGCAGACCGCTGTAGGCACACTTAGCCTATTCCTACAAAATTTCACTTTTTTGTAAATATTACACTTTTTTTGTAGAAGAAGACGTGAGTAGGGAAGGGAGTTTGTGCCCCTGTCCTGAAGAAGGAGCTTGTCTCCGAAACATGTCGACAACACAGCACACCAGAGATCCTGTTCATTAACATAACAGGTTGATCTCGCCCTGCACTTGTTTTTACTAGTACCAGCCAGAGTTCGGAATAAAAAATTTTTTCACTCCAGTGCCAGGTACTTTTTAATTTCCTTCACCACGTTTCCCTACTCACTTTAGTCACATACCCCACACACTGTACACCACACATAGCCAACTCTAAAGTGCTCCCGCGTATCCGTAGGTCGCAGCACGCCGCATCCCGATAGAGGGGTGCGAAGACCCCAATGATGAAGCATGACACCAAGGGGCCTTTTGGTGTGTGAGGGGTATTTTAACAAACACTGAGTGCTTCAATATCCATTGATCACTCTTTCCCTCCCCTGATGTTGGATTTCTTTTGTTTATTTACTTATGATAGTGGAGTACAAATCCAACTAATAGCTCTACCTCCCTCCTTGGTTTAAATTATTGTACCTGCTGTAAAGTCTGCTACACAGGATATGGAGACGCTTGGTAGCTATTCATACATATGGGTATAGACATACAGAGCTTAATTTGAGCTGGTGGTTTCCGGCACTTGGCACCGGCACTTAATTGTCAGCACAGGCACTTATGACAGCTGCACATGCCCAATCCACCAACCACAGAGAGCTCAAGTTTCCCATGTCCATGCACAAAGAACTCGCCCAGTCAATGCTTTGGCTTTGAATTCTGGGACTTGTAGTCCAGTTAAGCCTCTTCAAAATCAGGACTACAAGTCCCAGAAAGCAAAGCAAAAACACCTTGACTTGCTGAGCGAGTTACGAATGGATCATAGACCCTGTGCCTATTTAGCTTCTTGTTTGGTATTGGTAGATTTCTGACCCTTTTTGTTTTTATTTGTGAAGTGTTTGATGGCCCTTTTTTTATTGGCCTAGAACGTGCCAAACTATTAAAGTAAATTCATGTTCAACACCAAGGCCAGTTTTCTTATGCAATCCATCTTTCTACCGAGTGGCAAAATTCGTAGCATTTTGTCTCCGAGATCCGCAAAAGAAAAACTGTAAACTCCATTGTGTCATCCATCCCCACGGCATGAGGGTAACTACAGCCAACCCAACTTTTACAGTCAATCCCATCATATATGGGGACATTCTCTGTACCGGAAAAGATAACTACAAGTCCCAGCATGCCTATTGCTGTTGGCTGAAAAACAGATTTCCCACGTCCATGCCCGACTAACTCCTCCTGTCAAGGTTTTTGCCTGGCATTCTGAGACGTATACTTCTGTTCGTCCTATTAAAAGCTCAGGACCACAAGTTCCATAAAGCATTGCAAAAATTGTGAAATAGATGAGCTACTCAGGAATGAACCTTAAAAACCAGAAAGTTCTGTATTAAGAGGGCGACTTTCCGAAAGTATTGTTTTGTCAGCTAATAGCATTAAGACTGCTGCAACTTGCAGGCCTCGGCTTCTAAACGAAATTTGAAACTACATATCCTGTATAGGGATTCTCTAAGTAAGGGGGGAGCGCATGCGGCCATCCTGACCTTTGCCCCTTAGGCAACAGCAGCACTAGGCTGCTTTTTACTCGATTCAGCACAAACATAAAAAAAAATGGTAAATAAACAACAAGCATTTACTTAAAGGTTAATTACAGTTAAAGAAAGGAAGGATGTACTGCACCCCTTAACTGTAGGATCACCTGCATCTTTAAAGACAGCAAACTTGTACAAAATATGATAGGCTCTTCAGAATTCAAAAAGTGTATTTCATTAACCCGCAAAACCTTTCAAGCTTGGTATATTAGATTTTGGCAGTGCATTCAGAAGTTTATTTTAAAGTGATAGTTTTCAAACATGAATTTAGAAACGATCATGCTCACCCCCTCCCCCCCCCCCACCCTGACAACAAAGCCATTAGTGATTTGCTCCAAAACACAGGAGAAGGTTTTGTACAGCACACATTCTGAAGTCATATATTTTGAGGTCCTCTTATGTTTAATAATGAAGAAATAGGAGGGAAAGTGAAATAAAACAGTTGCCCAGGATCACACAATTTGGTCAAGTGGGGAAACCGGGATTCATCCCAGGCCTTCTGGCTCCACATTGTGCAATTCAGTTGAGCCAATAGTTGTACATGCGTTGCTTCCCCTACACCCAATTTATGCCCCCCCATTTTGCTCCCAACCATCCGTGCGGCCCTCGGTCAAACTAAAGACTAAATTTTTTGGCTCCCGGGAGAATGTTTGCGAGTGCCCATGCTCTAGTATGACTGGCTGAAACTCCAAATTCTCAGGAATGCCAATCTTGTAACATCGGGCCAAGTAATAGCTAGTGATAAGAATCAGTGTGTTTGCTTGCTCCATTCGTAGGGCACAGCACAGAAGAACACAGAGAAACAATACTGTTCGTTCTCTAAAATAATGTTGCAAAGAAAAACTCAAAGTTATCAGCAAAATAACAGCGCACGAGTAACATCTCGCCCTGTTCTGTGAAGTGGCTCGGTCGGCGTAAGGCTTGACCGCTTCAGCCCGTCCGGTCATTTCAAGTAACATTAAATTAAATGCTTGGATTTGTGCTTTGATTTTAAGCCCTTCCATGCTGATGACGGCCTCCGTCCGTCATGCATCACGGTGGGCGTGTGCTGATGACGGCTGGGGGCCGTCATGAACCCGCCCACTCATTAAAACGGCCGCACAGGGGCAGAATCGCGGCCGCGCCCAAGGGGTTAATCAAACAGTTGTCGGTCTAAAATAACACAGCATGGCCCGTGAAAATTAAGGAACAACTTTGCCTCTGAGCCCGTGCTGTATTATGGATGTGGGTTCACTTGCAAAAAGGCAGTCGGGAGGCACACATACTGTGCCCACAAACAGGTGGTGCACAGTGAGTGCCCTACATGAGGGTAGCCCTCTAAGGGGTATAAGGAGTCCCATGGACTCTCTGTGACACCCCGTCAGAGGCGGGTCCTGTCACCCGCTGCACCCGCTTGCTGGGGGATCTCTGTCTCGCTTTGTAAAGCTGGCAGTGTGCTGCCTGCACTGTGAAAGACAGAGCGACTGCTTCAAACATCTGCTCCGCCTTTCACGAAAGTGCTGCTCACAGAGCGGCAGCGAGTTCGCAGCTGCCCTGGGGGCAACATATTATCCGTAATTGGGTGCACTGTCTCTGTTTGTGCCAAGAGCACCGACTTAAAGGTGTGCACAGCGCAAACAAAGACAGTGCGTCCTATGTATAATACGGCCTCCAGGTTGGCAGCCCATACGAAACACAGTCATTGGGTAGCTAACAACTGCACGATGTAGCAGAGGTAAAATATGCACTCTAACAGTAAAGGAGGCATTGTGAGCAGAAAGACACTGAATTCTCTTCAACGAACCCTGTACGGTAAAGATTATGAATGTGTCTTTGTTTGAAGCTCTTTAACTAGGTTTTGAGACCTAGGACACAGGGCTTTAAGTGGGCCGGGTCTCACCGGTGCTGAGCACCAGCAGTTTTTTAAAGGAGGCCTCGAAACGGGTCTCTTTCAGGCTCTGTTTTGTGCCCTGGCACAGGCGGTCCATTTTTTTTCCGGACTGCAGTGACAGGAGGCATATGGATATGCGTGTGCTCACACTGCTCACTAGTGGAGAAGTTAAGGCATGACGTCATGACAGATGAGCATTGTAGGGGAGGGAAAATCCTTTAAAGAGAGTCATTTTCTCTCTGGATTTCTCTTCTCTTTTTGAAACTCGGGAGCAGCAACATTGTCGAGGCGTCACCAGGGCTTTAAGTGGAAGCTTTCTCAATATTATATACAAGCCATAGTTGCTGCCTATTTATCTTATGCAACTAACAGCCACTGACAAAGCCAATAGACCTGACTTCTTGTAGGTATGATGTTACTTGTTGTATCATATCACAACCATAACAGAATTGTACAAAAGAAAATCTACAACTCAAACTGATTTTGTGAAGGGTGGCGCCTTGTTCCATATTATCCAGGCATATTTCCAGTCCTGCTTTCTTCGGTTACATATTAACATCTGGAGTTTTAGCTAAATTAACTACAAATCCCAGAATGCATAAGGTTATTAAATAACATGGCAATATGGCGTGAAAACGTAGCGGCGGGTTGTACTGCTCCATCTTCGATAGGACAGCCACAAGTGGGATGTGGAAGCGTGATTTGGTTCACTTGTGGCAAACACTCTTTCTGAAGGGTTACAAGAGGCAGGCTTCAAGGGAAATATAGTTAAGACACACAGATCCAGTCCAGTTTTTGCTTCTCAAAACCACTTAAACCTAGAGCTTAAGTCAATTCGCTTAATTTGATGTGACCCAGGACTACCAGTACCAGAATGCATCGGGTGGTTTGATGACTGGCAAAGTACCAATAATGGTGGCTTTGATGTCATGGAGTCATCTGATTACTGTAATACTAGCTTTAGCTTTCACGAGTATGCCATGTTTTAAGCAAGGGACAAGACGAAGGACAACCACTTGTGGGCCACATTCATAGATAACATGTAATGTTCGGCATCCTGGACCATTCCTGCCTTTTTAGTCAAGAGAATGTTGCCTTATGGGACTTGTAGTTTCATTTGCCTTCATAATCCCGGTAAACAAAGTGTTGCAGGCTAAAAAGCAAGAACATACTGAATGGGACAAATGTCACATGACCACTTAGCAGTTAGGTATATTAGAAGGCTCTCTTCCTGTGTTCTTAGAATTGACTAAGCAGAAATCTTTATTCCTTCTCGGTTTTGTATCAAATATTATTTCCCCTTTAATAAATACACAGCAATCACATACTAGCAAAAGATACCAGGTCCAATGGTTGTGAATGCCGCCTAAAAGGGTGGACCGGAAGTAACTTCCGGACTATTTTACGTATCTGGTAAAACAAAAGAGCTTCCAGTCCCATTAACATTCATCACCATGGCCGTGACAGCGTCTGATAAGAATTTACACAAACGAGTGCACGCCCATCCAAAGGCAGGACTGTTTCCAGTTCAGTTGTGAAAACAAACTACCTCGGAATTTACAACTGGAATTTAACAGTAAGTGGAGTACACTATCCTCGTGGGCCAGTTGCCACTCACAAAACTCTCATGTCTATCGATCCCATACAAAAGCAGTTTTTCCAGTCCCTTTTGTTCTGTGCATTATGGTACCAGCCGGGCTTTAAGTGGGCCGGGTCTCACCGGTGCGGAGCACGGGCAGTTTTTTTAAAGGAGGCCTCGAAAAAGGTCTCTATCGGGCTCTGTTTTGTGCCCCAGCACAGGCGATCGTTTTTTTCCAGACTGCAGTGACAGCAGGCACATGGATGTGCGCTGCTCACACTGCTCACTTCACACTAGTGGAGAAGTTACGGGATGACGTCATGACAGGTGAGCGTTGTATGGGAAGGGGAATCCTTTAAAGAGTTGTTTTGTCTCTGGATTTCCCTTCTCTTTTTGAAACTCAAGAGCAGCAACGTTGTCCTGGTGTCACCAGGACTTTCAATTGAAGCTTTTCCAATGTTATATACAAGCCATAGTTGCTGCTTATTTATCTTATGCAACTAACAACCACTGACAAAGCCAATAGTCCTGACTTGTTGTTGGTATGATGTTACTTGTTGTATCATATATGTGGAGGCAATGGCATGAACAGCAAAATAAAAGTTGGGTGGTACACTAGGCTAAACACAGATTTTTAGCTGATGTGTTTTTAAGCCACACACTTAATTAGTGGCCACGCCCCTTTGAGGCACCTCACAGCTTTTTCATCGCACTTAAAACCCTGGGTACCAGTAGGCCCTTATTATACAATGTACATACCACAACTACCGTAATTCACGACTACAAGTACAGGATCTTATAGGGAAAAAACTGAACTGGATTGGCTAGAGTGGATTAGATAATCACACATGGGATAGGGAAACGATTGAGCTCACTGGGCAGGATTAGGTATGCAGGCTGGAAAGTTAAACCCAGGTGACTGATGTGCTCCGGGATGGGGAGAAGGGCTTAGCAGGGATGGTCTCTAGCTCCATGTAGAGCTCTCTAGTTTCCAAGGTCCTCACATGAGTAGCTCATGCCCGATTTTTGCAGTGCAAGTCTGAGATTTGTAGTCCCATGTTATCCCATTATAAAACAAGGACTACAAATCCCAGAATGAAAAGCAGAAACCAAAATGGCTGTACTACTGGCGGCATGGAACTGGGAAACTTGAGAACCCTGCTTCATGCCGTCATGGACTCATGGACTTAATTTCTCCACTTAATATATGATAGGAGATATACTCATGTTTTGCTCCGCAGAGTCATTTGGACAGACAAACCTGATAACAATGATGTTCAACAGGAAAGCCAACAACTAGAAAAGTGCTGGTCTGGTGACAGTCCATAGTGTAAGGGCTGGGGTCGCCGTAGGCCCAGTGGCGTAGCAAGGGGGAGGTGGGTGTGTGTGGCCCGCTTGGCAGCATGAGTTTTGGGGGTGGCGGCCTCCCTCACTCTTATCTGCGGGTACCGCGGGAATCGCCAGCAAACCCCCCCGCCCTTACCTGCAGTTGCAACAGCCAAGGGAATCACCCCCCCACTCTTACATGCCGCACCCGCAGGCAGCAAAAGCAGGGACCGCCACGTGCGCCACATGGTCTTGCTACGTCACTGCCTAGCAGGGCCGGACTGGCCGTAGCAGTTACCGGGCAATCCCCCGGTGCGCCGCATGGGTGGGGGCCGGTTTTGGACCCCATGGGGCCGATTTTGTTACAGGCCCGTTTTTGCAGCATAGCTGCAAAATCGGCCCTGCAACAAAAACGGCCGAAATCTGGCCCCGGCAAAGAGCTCGATGGCACCCCTAACCCCCCCGAGTGGGGAGGGGGGGGCGGCCGAGCACTTTGCCGGGGCCAGATTTGGTTCCCAGTCCGGCCCTGCTGCCTAGGCCCCCATGCAGTTGACCACGTAGACACAGCGGCATACACTCTGGAACTGGCCCAGGGTACGTGCGCCCGGCCCCTTTTATTGGTAGGTCACCTGACAGGTGACACCTGTGATGGATGGGTGTGGGGTGTGTGTGTTGAAGCCAGCCCCCAAGGAGTAGCTGGTGGAAACACATATTCTAGAAACACTAGAACGTGACCAGACAGTCACTACACATGCAGGGCTGTCACTATTACAATACCACCAGTTTTACTTTCACCACAGTGGATATTTGGATCGGGCCCACACTGTCCCTCAAAGCTAGGACCGTAAATGAAAGGATGTGCTTTGGTGTCCAATGTACATCAGCATTTTGCACTACATTAACCCGTGTTCCATAAAGACATATGAGCATATCTTTAAAGAATATATATGTAAATGTAGGCAGGTGAATTTAATGCATAGTGTTGCTTGGATGAAGATCAGAAACCTGGTTTTAATAAATATTCTAATATAAATAGCAGCGGGCAGGTCTTGCATAACCTAATATTCGGCTGACCATTAAACAAAAGACAGGGACATCTCAGGTCAGGAAATCGTGACACGAACGCGGTGACCTGTATGGGTTTGAGAAGATCCATGGCGAAAAATAGTGCACTGGAAATGTTTAGTACGATGGAGGTGACACCACCACTGAAAGTGTGATTCTGCGGCTGCAGCGTTTAATTACAGATTTAGTGCATTTGCACATAACCATCTGCTGCAAAATGTGCAGATTTTAGGGAGAAAGTGTTTCGAGCTAAAAATGGATCAAGGGTTCCTTAAAAAAAAGTGAAACGCGTCCTGCATGTTCCGCAAAGGATACTTGGTCACCTTTCAGTTTCCGACTGCTGTATTCAGCTGTAATCCCGTACTAATGAGATGATACACTTGACCACAGAACATGCCTATTTAGGTCACGTAATTGGCCTTTCCTTCCTGCACACTGTGGGCTGGTCCTCCACCAGCCGCGGCCGGCAGTGGGAGTACCTGCAGGGCGGTGACGTGGGGAAGGGGAGGGGCAGGGTGGGGGGGGGGTAGTGTTGTATGGATTACGGAGCTTCCCAGGTAAGTAAACATTTAAATAAATAAAACGAATTTCGTTGAGTGCACTGCATCCCCAAATGCGATGCAGTGCGCGCAACAAAATTCGTTTTACTTATTTAAATGTTTACTTACCTGTAAAACTCCGTAATCCATACATTACTACCCCCCACCCTGCCCCTCCTGCTCTCCACATCACCACCCTGCAGGTACTCCCACTGACGGCCATGGCTGTCCTCCACTTCTGCATAATTCCAGTGGCCTGAGTACATGAGATTTGGAGAGAGGTGGCGAGTGCTCAGATGAGTGATGTGAGGGAGATGTTGCGTGTGATAGTTACAGTAAGGCGGGGGGTGGAGTGTGCTAAGTGGTGGAGGTTGGAAAACCAGCAGTGTGGCAGATGTGTGGAGGGAAGAGATAAAGCATACCTGCCAACAAACACGGGATCACCGTGTGACACACTATATTGGCTCCCATCACACCGTCTCCCGGTGAGGAGCCAACATCACACGGTGACAGGGAAAACAAGGCCTGATATCACACGATGGCAGTGAAAACAAGTTGAAAATCTCTGTAAACAGTGGTTTTCCAGCTCATTTTCCGAGGTTTTGAACTGCCGACGTCCATAAAAGGGTGTGAAAACACACCATGACATGGGCACCAGGCCTCAGTAAGCTTTTTTTTGGGGGGTTGGGTGAGGGGGCGTGGGGCGGGGTTCAAAAGTACTTAGTAGGTACTTCTCAGCACAAGGCCCTGCCCCCTTTAAGGCCACACTCCCACCTCACACAGTAAGATTGTTCTTAAAGTTGGCTGGTATGGATGAGGTATACAAAGGTGGTTAGGCAGAGGTGGAAAGTAGAGTGACAATGTGACTCCAGGTCATTACGGACACTGTCTCCAGTCCTGAACTTTACCTATAAATCTAGGATTTCAGGTGTGTTAGTCTAATCACTTCAATGGAAGTAAAGCAGGACTACACAGCCCAGAATGCATTAGGCTATGACACAAAAATGCAGAAAGGTAACTGTGTTCCTGATGACCTGGAGGGAGTTGGTCAGCAGCGTGAAGTGTGATAAGTGTGGAGGTGTGGCTGAGCAGTAAAGTGATTGTTAGAAGATAAAGGTGCCTGTGTTTAACTCTGCTAAGGGTTTGGGTAGAACCATGAAATCAACAGAAACACAATGCTCTGCCTGGTGCCAGCTGGTGAAGAAACACATCTTACCAGCTGCAACACAGAAGTGCACCACACCTTGAACGATAACAATCAATAAGATGACAGCATACTCTGCTGCGGATGCTCAGTAAGGGAGCACCACTTGTCTGCAGCTGCAGATCAAGGCAGCTCACCATCTCTGGTGATGCATAGAAGGGCCACCTCCCAAGACAGCACTCTGTAAGATCTAGCACATCCTGAAGCAGGACCCTCACCAAGCTACACATTTTATTTAAAGGTAATGTTTCTAGACTTCTATATACATTGTAGGGGGGAAAAAGTGAGAACGGGCCAGCTATTGTGAACATTTGGAAGAAATGGCAGCAAGTGGGACCACCAATGGGTTGTGGGAGATCCATGCCCCGGCTGGATTCCTCCTAGCGTTTAAAAGTTGCCTGACGTGGTTGTAATGACAGGCCAAGAGCCATGTTTTCACATTGTCACAGCAGTAGAGGCACGACAAGTGCTGCAGTCCACTTGTGACATTTAACTTACCTGCCCTTGGTACCCAGAGTACCATATACTGAGGACTTATAAATAAGTTAAATATGCCAATCAGGTATTAGCCAACTGCACATACACTTTGAGGGGACTGAGCACATTCTCTTGGCCAGTTTCTGTGCCCCATCACCACCTTTGGCTTTTGGCAATAATTAGCCTTTAATTTCACCGCAAGAGGTGAACTGGAAGGCTGCCTTCATGTTCTCCTTGAGAAACCACCCATAGGTGTTGGGGCACCTTCCATTAATCCCATGGCTACTGTACTCAAACCTTAATTAAATGGGAAGATTGCAGACAGTGAGTGGCCACAAGGAGGGACGGAAAGAGCTAATGACAGAAGGAGAAATAATGAAAGAGAGAGACAGACAGAGCATCACAGAGAGAGGTGCATGTCTGAATAATGTCCGGTGGTACTTATTGAAGATGGCTCCCAACACAGGTCAAAACACCAGTGGCGGCAGTCATGTGCAGAGTGGGGAGGCAGGCAAATAGGTGGTTCTAAAATAAATAAAAGAAATAGGCACTTAGCTTCCTGGCTTGCTGTACGACAGCTCTTTGCTTGGATATTTCAGTCTTCTGTCCAATGTGGGACCCAGCCAACTCCCCTAACCAATCCGGTCGCTGCTCTCATGCTGTTAACCATCATGAGAGAAGCACCAGGATTGGAGGGAGTGGCCTCTCTCAGCGCTCCTAAGAGCACTGGAGGCCTGTGCTTTCTCCACCCTAGCTGTCTTGTACAGCTGAGTTAGAGAAGTTTAAAATGCACATGGCTGTTGGAAGACAGCCAGCCAAAATGACATGCACACTTTAAACTTACAGCTCGCTGCTGCCACTCAACAGCAATGGCCCTGGATCGCTTGATGAAAAATAAAATGGCAATATATAAACTTTATCTACCATTTTATTTTTCAGCTCAGGGGCTTTTCTGGGGGCATTTTTTAGTGGGGCGATGCTACGCTCCTCTTATGGAGGAGCCACTCCTGCAAAAGACGCTAGCTACACTGAGCTGTTTCCTGGAGGGGAGTCGTTCACAAAATTAAAACTCCTGAAGATACCTTTTGATAGTATATTGTGTGTTCTGGAAAAATAACTGCAGGGAGCTGGGGCATTTGGTCACTATAAAAATAAATTTTTACCACTAACGCTCACAATCACCGAGTCTGACAACAAAACCAACAGTCGTCTATCTTTTTATATCTATCTATATTTATAATATATCACATTCATAGTTTTACTCAATTATTTGGGGTGTAAAATGGGGTTAATTTTTTAGATCCTTCTGTGGATACAGGATCATAACCACAGCCACGGTCAGCACCGGTATTAAAAAGTATTTAATTATATTGTATTGCAGGGACCAGGGTTATATCTATGGTATATAACATATAAAGCCTGACTTTTCTGCAATTTGGCCACCAGATTCAGAGAGCGAGGGGTTAACTTTAGCAATTTCATGGACATCTGAAGTGATACATCAATTTCAAGGAAATTGTTCACCACTCAGGAAGGCTTCTTTGATGGGAGGGTCACTTGCCTGCAATCTGAAAAACTCATCATACTTGCTGGAGGGACCATTTTGTCTCCTTTCTTTCTGGACAATCAGCACATTAAGCGTCATTGTTTGGAGAGCGGTTGAGCATTTGCCAGAAGCATTCATTATGAGATGATCAGGCTTCTGCACTAGGGCTCGTCATTCAATCTCCAGTGGTTCATCGTCGCAAGGTATCAGAGAAGCTCGCGCCACTCTCCGTTTCCATTTTGGTATCATGCACTTTGAAGTGTCTATTTGATCAAGGGCATGCATCACCCCTGTACCAGATGTACATCATGTACTGTGCAAACTGCTCATGGGCACAGATGCAGTTGCTGGTAACTTTTGCAGCGACGGTGCATCCTCTTAGGGGCGGAGTTATCGGACACACTGTGAGGGTAAGTCTGGCCTGTCTGGCTAGTATATTTCCCAACCAGCCTCTACCACAAAGTCAACCAATAGAGGCCATCAAGGACAGTTTACCTAATTTTCTGTCCATTCCCAGAATGTAGGGTAAAATGCTAGGAGGAAGGGATTTTAGGTTTACGGACCACAGCTCTGGAATTCACTTCCTGGGGATCAGAACAGGGAGATCAACCCATTCATATTGAGAAAAACATCCTGCTGTAATGTCCTTGTAAGGAAATGCCTCTTTTGCATCTTCACCCCCACATTTTTTGGCCTGATGCTGCTGTTTTTTTTTACTCACCGTGCACTGAGGCCTGCTAATCAGACCTCAGTGCCAATTGTTTTACACTTACAAAGTGGATGTCCCAGTTGGCAAGTGCTGACTTACTTATAAATAAGTAGCTAGTACATGGTAGCTAGGGTACCCCGGGAGGGTAAGACAGAGTGTCCACCTAGGGCTGCAGCACTGTTTGTGACACCCTGATGGTGAAAAAGGACAAAATGACTCTCAGTCTGCCTCTGTAAAATGGAAGAGCAGTGTTTACACTGCTAGTTCGACTTTGCCATTTATACCTATGGCAAAGCTACCACTTCCTTAAACTATACGTTAATCTACCCTAAGGAAGGTGTATGGAGCCGTATGGAAGGGAACTATATATTGTTAACTAAGACATATACATTTTCAGAGGTCTTAGCAACAACACTTCAAAATTGTCGCTTTGCTGGGGGAAAGTTAGTAGCCCCATTGGCTAACACACCCGCTTGCACACCAGCCTGACTAACTTCTGAATTAGGCTACCTAACTTGGTACTGCAAAGTATCAAATAAATCGTGAAATTAAATTCGATTTGATGTTCAGCTCAAAATTATTGTCATAATTAAAGTTAAGAAACTTTTAGGAAGCTGCTACTCTGTGCCCAACTAGTCCAGTGGCATCACAAAGGCCTTAGCACACAGACAACTTTCTGGCTTCCTGGGGAAACATATGAATGACTCAAGTTTAGGAACAAAGGCAGTTGCCACAGAGTGAGGTATTACCTTCTCGTCCAGGAATGCCACTCAGGGTGTTAGCCCAAAAGTCGAGCTTCAAAGGGGAAGCCACCTCTGAAGGAGCACCTGTGACAATACTTCCATACAGGGTGCCTTTTGTTCCTGCAGACAAGTTGGAGACAGGGACAGAGAGGGGGAAATCTATCCGTAAACCAGTTTTTCTGTGGGTTTGTAGCCCTTAGGTAGCCACACCTCTAGGGTGGGCTACCAAGGAAGGGTCCCAACATTTTGAGAGTGGCTATAATAGTGCACTCTGGGACAGCCAGATGCTACACAGTGCAGGAAACATGCCACTGGGAAGGATGGGACCCAGTAGCTCATTGGCTAGAGACTGTGTGGTCCCATTAGGGCACTTTCCTGGGATAAATATGGCACCCCTGGCACCATGCTCACCAGATCACGTTGGATTTTAAAAAAGGACTGAAGAAGTACTGCCCTGCTGCCATTGAAACTGCACGAAGAGAGGCTGCACCATCAAAAGGACTGAACCTGCTGCATTTTGGGCTAGCAAATTTTGGACTGTTCCTGTGGCTTCTGACCCAGGGAAATATTGATTGATTTTAGGCACCAGATCAAAGCAGTGACTCCAAGGATCAGGTGGCTGATCCCCTGGAACCAGCTCCAGGAGCACAAGAGCTAAAGAAGCCCAAACCGGCAAGTTCGTAGGCAGAACATTTGCCATCATCTGCCGCCAGCCATATAAAGAGATCGATCCTCAATGGCTAAAAGTTGCACCCCAATCTGCTGGATCTGGGAGTGCTGTCAGAGTCCAAATCTGTCAACCAAAATGGAGACCAACCCCCTTCAAAGGATTTCGCTCCACCCTCAGTGAACGGAAACCAGTAGCCCAGCAACGGCAGGCCAGCTTCTGCAACAAAGAGGACTTCAAGGAACCCCGATCACTGTGGCAAAAGTCACCCCACATTCCTTATGGACTGAGGACTCACCGCAAAGACACCCCGTCGACCACACCTAAACCGGAGCATCTTTTAGCCTGTTGACTCAGCATCACTACATTAGAGCCTATAGTGGTCGTCGTGTAAAGTTTGAAACTGGTCTTAGAAATGCTCTGGTGGCTAGGTAGCTGTCCAAAGTATCCTCCCTGTCCACCTAGAACTTTATCTTCTCATATTTGGTCACCTAAGCTGGAGTTATTGAAATTTTATAAACTTTTTGTTGTCCAATGCTTGTTTGTGGTTGCATTTAAAGTATATGTATCTTCAAAACTCTGCATCGCCGGACCTCTCTGGTGGATTTCGATGATCAAGGTCCTTAAATATCTATAAAATATGCACTATTTTTATAAATTATTTTCATGTTGCGTTGTTTGACACTGTTAAATGCTTTACACTAAGTTCCTTTGTCAAGCCTTGCTGCTCGAAGCCACAGCTACACAGGGTTGAGCAAAGATGATATCGACGAGTCTGACTGCACCCAGGACAGCTTTTGTGGGTGTATTCCACAACAAGGCCCCACAGTCATATCACGTAATACACCCAAATCCTCACGGTCCTCTTTTGTTAAATATCTTAGCAGCCTCAAGTAGGCTTGTAGGCGACAGGGCCACAAAACGGTTTGATCTCTATTGTGTGCTATCTAACCTTTCTCATGCACTCAGAATCACTAGGAAGAGAACGTATCCATGACCGCAAGAACTAAAGAAGGAAAACATCAGCTCCTGGAAAAGCAGAATGTTCTTGGCTGCTTGGGCTAGACCGAAGGAATAGGAATTATTTTGGACAGAGAATTCTTAAATACCTAGACTAGAGAGAAGCAATAGAAGTTACTGGGAGTGGAGGAGGCATTTAGCTGCCCAGTCTAGCGAAAATCTATAGGAATTATTAATAGAGAGTTGTTAAAACCTGACACAGAGAAAAAATTAACATTATTGGGAGTAAAGGGTGTTGGTAACTGCTGAATCAAGAAAGAAGCAATGACAGTTATTTGGGATAGAGAGACTACTTAATTCTCAGGGCGGCAGAGAGGCAATGGGTCTTACTGGAATGGAGTATGACAGGTATCCAGTCCAGAGAGAAGCAAATTGGAATAGCTGGGGGATTTGAAAGTATTTACAACTGCCCGAGTGTCGGAGACAGAGGAGGGCGATTAAGAGAGTGTGCTTTTGGTTACTGCCAGGGGTTAGATGATAGGTTTGACTAACAATGAAGCCGAGTGAGCAACAGGCATAACGCTGAAGAGGGATTCCACATAGAACAACAACTTAGGGCCTTATTATGAGTTTGGCCACGCAGGAACAGGACTGTCCTGCTTCCGCACCGCCAAACCCATCTTTGAACCACCCGCCAGATTAGAAGTTTTTTCCTGTCTGGCAACCAGTCCTTTGGCGTTTCCACGGCAGTGCCTCTGAAATAGGCACCACAATGGGAACATCAGTACCTGCACGGCATGGACTGCGGTGGTGCCAGGGCGGCCCGACCACCCTGGTCATGATAGGGCGACCGCCAGACTCGGAATAAGCCCCTTAGTCTGCTTTAGTCAAAATGTTGAGCTGTAGCCCAGCCTCACTTGTGACTTTCTATCAAGGAAGTATTAAAAAGTTGGATCAATCTGTTATTAAAGGAGACAAATCCTCATACGAGTGGTGATGGTAAGAATGATTCATCGTAGAAACAAAGATGTATTATTATTCTCGCTGATACTCTTTCCTTTGGAACACTCTGTTTTGTCGTATGATTCGCAAATATAGTAATAATCGCTGAGGACCTAATCAGAGATATAGGTATTAGAGGGACATGAATAGAACCTATTGCTTACGTAACTACAGATACTTTTCAATTCATCTTTTGCCCTGAGGAAGTCGGTGGGTGATGACCAAATGACGAAACACGTGTTTGCTGCATTAGTCAGCTGGCTGTGACTGTATCAACTAAGTGTAATGATGTATTATTGGATGCAACTCTGCTGAAACAAGGAAATGGACACCTGGAATTAAAAGAAGAAGTTTTTCACAGCTGTACGTTTACGAACTCTTGAACGTAATTGAGTTTGATCAGGATAAAGACTTTTCTGTTACTTATGATTTCGGGAACTTGTTAGTCCACAAAATTACAAAACGTTGTGCGGACGCTTCTTTTTATCCTTATGAGCATTTAGAGAATTATTGGAACGTTAATTTGCTTTACGGTTTCGCGCAGAATTTGACCCAGCCGTATACCAAAATCAAATGTGCAGAGAAGAAGTCATCCTTACAACGGTGTCATATACAAATATGCCATTCAAGAATTTAAAGAGTCATAGTGTACTCACTATTTCACAAATGCATGCAATTAATGTGTTCATCATTATAAGTTTCAGATGTAACAGAAGGTCTTTCCCTTGGGCCACAAAACTGTTGTGACTGGAGACACATCCTCACTCAAGGTCATTATGGACACTGTGTCAAGTCCTCAACTTTTCATCGACAAATTATTGATTTTAACTGTAGTTAGTTCAAAGTAAGTAACACATGACTACAACACCCAGAATGCATTAGGCTGTCACACAAACCTCCAGGACTAGACACACCCTTCAAGCACTTGGAGGGAAGTTTTTAACCTAGCTGTGACCCAAAATGCACAGTGATAGTAGGCACCAGTCAATACATATGGTGACACACTATTATACATAATTTCCCATAAATGTGTACATTAAATCATTGACAAAAATGTCGGCCTTAGAGTCCCTATGTGCAACTCTATACGGGTAATCCAGTCCACCATGCAATGCAATAGTACACCCAGTATTAACATTCCAAGAAGTGACATAGGCCTACCTATTAACTTCCACACTAAGTATAACTCATGCAGTGGTGTGTTACTATTTAAAAGTAAAGTTGTCCACTTACTGAGGTGTAGTTGGTTTTCAACTGGCTCTGATTTCGTAGTTCCTGTTCCTGGAACTGCAAACCGGCCAAGTGCTTTTCCAAAGCCGCCCAATCCATGGTTGGAAGTTGCGTGTCCTCTTTCGCGCAAGTCTCCGTTGCATTGTAGGTGACCACGCCGCCACCTATCCTGCCCAGAGCATGCTGGGATTTCTGGTGGTTCCTCTTCCCTTTGGTTCCAGTCTTCCTAGACACCACATTGCCGTTGTGTTTGAGTTCATTGTGCAGGCTGACATTGCTAGGGGGCGGCGGCACCACGCCTTTGGCCTCCTCAAACTCCTCCGCTAGGCTCCTCCCAAGCAGCGTCTTGGCGTAGTGGTTGTTGACCGTGTAGTCCCCATAGGACTCCTCATCTTCGACATCCTCCTCCCAGTCGTCCGCGCCCTTCTTCTTGTACACCTGGAAGTCCTCGATCTCGTCATAGTCGTCCAGGGCGGCCAGCTCCAGGCTGGGGGACGACTTGCAGTCCGAGCAAGGGGTCACCTTGTTGGAGCTCGAGCGGCTGCTGGCATCGCTGCCTAGATCCATCCCATCTTCTCGGTAGTCCTGCATGTGAGGGGGGGGGGAGAATTGCAAAGGAGAGGGGGAGGAGAATAGCAAAGGAGGGGGGGAGAATAGCAAAGGAGGGGGGGAGAATTGGAAAGGAGGGGGGAGAATTGGAAAGGGGAAGAGAATAGCAAAGGGGTAGGAGAAAAGCAAAGAGAGGAGGGTTACCTTCAGAATGTAGCAGCCATCTACACACACTTTGATACAGGCTTGAAGCAGACATGCACCGACTGGCTCCTGGCACAAGAAATGCATATTTTCAGGAAGGAATTCCCTCCCACCACTCACCCCACACACACACACACAGTTCCATGACTCTACACAGCCGCATCCTTGTTTTACTCATTTCAGGTTTTTTTTGCAGGAAGGGCAGGTCTCGCTGAAATCCCTAAACACAGGAAACCATGCTCCAACAAGTGTGCTCAAAGATACAAAAATACATTTAGCTGCACCGGTAATCGTGAGGGTGGCAGAACACTTAAAAGCCTCTTTGTGTAGGATAGTCCCAGTCAGAATTAAAAAAAACACAAGCAACCGAGTTTAACACTTTCATCCTTAGCTGGCAGTTAAAATTGGTTCCATATTCAGTGGATTAAAAAACTGTGAACGTAAATCGCAAACAGTAAAGAGGCCTGGATTAGACGGACAGCGGTTTCGCACTGATAACACAAAGTATAGAATTTATTTTACTGCCCTCACAAGGAAAAAAGCAGATCTTTTTAAAATGTGAGATTTGTTTGAAGTTAAAAGTGGCGAGTTGTCATTTTGCAGGCATGTATAAAAAGGTGGGAATACTTCATCAACAAATATTTTTGGAACAAAACAGTTTGGATCTGTTGGGACAGAGATTTTCAGCAAATATTTGTCTCACAACATTTGTGGTCTAGGCACTTTACTTTTAAACTGTTTGCTCTAGGACATGCCTTCAAGAGATTAAGGGCCAGACGTAGGAGCCCTAATACCGGTCGGTAACGGCCGAATTCGCCGTTACCGACCGGTATTAGGGTTTTCTGATGTAGGGGGCCTATATTTTACCGATTCTGTAAATTTACCGAATCGGTAAATTTACTGAAACGGTAAAATACCGAATCGGTATATTTACCGATTTGGTAAATCCATATGTAGCAGACACTCCTAAGAGTGCCACAGGCCCTAAAGAGTCGGTATTTTACCACCCAATCCTATTGGGTGGTAAAATACCGTATTCAGGTGTGCATGCACATTGCAATGTGACACACAGACATGCCCTTAGGGCATGTATGTGTGCCACATGTCACACAATTCATAAAGGGGGTGGTGATGGACAGAGTATCTGAATTAAGCAGAACACTCCTACCCAGTCAAAAGATCAGGGCTTGATCCATCACCGTTTTTTAGCTCACTGCACCATCCCAGCTCAGAACCTGGCTACATGCAAATTAGTCTGACCCTGGCCCAGTGCATCATGGGAACAGGGCAGACCAAACTACCAAGCCAATTCTTTACTGGAAAGGAAACAAGCTTCCGTCACCACCCCCTTTTCTGAAACATGTCACACAAGCCTGTACTTGGGGTGCTAGAGGGTGTCAAAGTGACACACCCTGCACCCTTGCAGGATTCAGTATTTACCGATTCGGTAAATACCGAATCGGTATTGTCCATTGATTCCTATGGGCTTCAAGGCCCATAGGAATCAATGGGCAATATCGATATTTACCGAATCGGTAAATACCGAATTTTACAGATTCGGTAATTCAAAATAAAAAATTACCTACATCTCCCTCCTTCTAATTTACCGATTCATAAATACCGAAATCGGTAAAATTCGGTATTTATGAGTCGGTAAATTAGAGTTACCTACATCTAGCCCCTAATCTGTACTGTGAAAAATATCAACCGACAGCCAGTCACCATGCCAAACATACAGTGTGCCCTGAAACAATTCAGAACGCCTTCATAAGAGTATCAGTAAACCATAGAAGCAGTTATCTAACTGAACCTTTTCAGAAGGCAATGGTCAACTGGCATACACAGGAAAACAAATAAAACAAACAATCACAGGTAAACAAAACGCCTGACGTTATTCATTCACTTATTGATTTGGATATAACACTAAACTGTTAACAGGGAATGGTGAACACGAAAATCTTTTGTGAGTAAATATTTGCTAACTGAATGTGGCAGGAAGGGTACCTTCAGGCTAAACTTGTAATTTGCTCGCAGAAGACAGGCATGTATTTGCAGTGAGTAATGGACTTGGCACTGAGAAGTGCAATTGATGTAAAGTGTGGTATGGTTTGTGAAGAGGGGAGGGCTAGAAGGGTGTGAACGCACAAACAAACATTCACAACAGAATGCACACACACGCGCGTGACAAAAGAACACACAAGCACCGACTCATACAGGAGGGACCTTGCCGAAAAGTACTCCAACACCCCATCAGGGGTAACAAGCGCTTTATAAATACAAACTTTTTTTCCCCTCTTCTATCCTTCTGCTATCCTTCTGAATCCAAATAACTGACTAAGCTATCCACCACTCAAATTACTTTCATTTTTCACTATACTAATTCAACACTAATCCTTTATGGGTTCCGAGGTAGCGTGCTACTCGCCGAAAAAGCCCTTCGAGGCCTCGTCAGGGGTAATAAGCGCTATATAAATACAATTATAATACTAAACAGCCTCACACAAAGTTATGTACGGCACACAGTCACACAAATACACATACAAAACGGCACAGACACATATACAGATATGCACACTGTAAGACCCACATGCAAATTTACACACACACCCAGCAGGTCAAGAAGCTTGCCTTCCATCCACCTAGAGGCAAGAGCAAGTGGAACCAAGTAATAGATCATCCCTCCCACGTGAAGCTGATGTCATTTCCTGTACCCTGTGAGGGTGCATGGTTGTGACAGCAGCTGTAAAGTCCCCGTGCTCGAGAGATGGAGGGTGTTGGCTTAAAGCCAACAATGGACTCTCGGATATCCCACTGTGGAAGCACGCAGGGCATATGTGTACCTTTATATTGTGCTTTTATGGGTACTGTGGTACCCGAATAAAGATTGACTGACTGACTGATATGTGTACCTAATGGGTAGTCGTGTGAAGCATGGCATGGTTTTCTACCCAGTTTCTGGTCTGATTCCCCACTTCATGATGATAGTACCAGCCTTGTCCCATGCACTCATCTTCTGTCTGTGGCACTAAAGATAGGAGACGGGTCAGCAGTGCTAAATTTGAGCCGGTGGTTTCCGTGCTCACCACTGGCACTTAACTAGTTTCCAGTGCTCGACACCAGAACTTAACTGTCAACACTGCACTTATCTGACACATGGGTGGTGCTGCTCATCTAATGTAGAGATGAGCAGAACAACATCAGTTTTTTATGAATACAATATACATTAATAAAAATACTAATACCTGCCTCCCCATCAATTCCTTTAGCTTTGGGACTTGGAATAATCTGAACTGTCGCACTTGCCGGCGAGAGAGATGGTTAGTAGTTGTTTTGGCAACAATGGGTGGTGCAAGGTACAGTAGCCTTCGGACCAGGGCCCTGGCACTTATTATTTTACAAATTAAGCACTGGGTTTCAGCCTCTTCTCTCTCACCTGTCTGTTCTGCCCGCTCCTTACACACATTTATGGGTATTTGCACACATATATGGGTATTTTGGAAGATTGCAACCTTTGACCCCCACCAAGAAACTCTACCACAGGGGAATGCACTACAACAAAAATACACTTAACACTTACTCAGATACTAGGATTGGTGTTAGCCTGATTCCCAGACGACGACGCTCCCACAATAAGGGAATTCAAAACCAGATTGAGTCCTTCTTCTAACGGAGATGTCAAGGACCACCTACAGGGTAGATGGGCTCAACCAATAAGCACCTCTAGAAATAAATACACACTTTAAGCACACAAGTCACAAACTTAAGTGAGATGTGAGTTGGAGGTAGAGGGATGGGTGACCCAGCCTCTCCTCCCAGGCTTTGACCTAGCAAAACACACTACCTAGCAACTACCAAAATTGAAGCAAAAGAGCCAATAGCTCCATGGCAACCATAACTTCACAGCACAAATCCAAGAGACTGCACCTATGGGGAATTTAAGATTGTTTCCAAGACGTTAACACTACTATGGTACTACGGCCAGTGGGAAACATACATCTATCAGCTTGAACCGTGATATTGGATAGCTTCAACAGTGCTAAAGACAAAAATACAAGGTTCATTTGAAAGAAAACCATAACCTCAGAGAGAAATTCAGCTGTTTAACCCCTTGCATGCTTATGACGAGCTGAGCTCGTCATGAGGCACAGTGGAGCGGTGCTCATGACGAGCTGAGCTCGTCATAATTACCGCGGCCCTCCCACGCGCAGCTAATTCCCCACCTGTGTGGGCGTTCTATGGGAGTGGGCGTAGTCGTGACGACCCCAGCTCGTCATGAGCACAGCTCCACTGTGCAGCATGACGAGCTGGGCTCGTCACGAGCGCCGCAAACGGCCCCTCCCCCCCGCACCGTGGGGGAATTAGCCCCACGTGGAAGGGGTTAACCTCACATGGGTGTCTTCGGAGTAGAGGAGAATGAAAGGTTCAATTGACCTCTCAAATACCAGATGTCTCTGGTCCAACAGAGACAGCCAATAACATCAAGAGACACTAACACTAAGATCTGCACGGATATGCGTAAGTTTGGGGCACACCATTCACTTGACAAATGGAGGGGTGGTCACTTAACCTGACCAATCTAGGGTTCACCAAGTCGTGAAGCAGACAACCTGCACACAAGTGTGCCCACATTGCACAAGGAAATAGTGGCATATTGTGCATTTCGCACCACAGAAAATTATCCTGGCGTGGCATAAAAACTGCCTTGTTTTGCAGCATTTCTAAAGCACTTCCCTACATCTTGTGGTTTTAAAGTGCTTTGTAGACAAGGGGCCAAGGATGGTTGAGAGAACAGCATTGATAGAAGCATGGATTACCAGTGAAGTAACATTTGTTTTGCAGTGCTATAAAAGGTTTGCTTAAAAACACCTAAACGCTGAAAGGGTGGCTCGAATTCTGCTATTCAGGACTAAAAACAGAATTTGACGTGCATGCCTTCTACTTACAGAGTTGGTCGCATACTCAGCCCCCGGCAGAGTGAATGAATGCCCTGCATTCAGTCTTCCATGCCCCCTCCTTCAGTCTGTTCTGTAGGGCGGTTTGCTCTGTGGGCCTCTGTCTGGCTGCTGACAGATTTCAACAGGTGTGTGCTCTTCGGCAGCCTGGCAGACGACTCAGCAGAGGAGGCGGTTTTACGCCCTGACGACAGGGCTGGGCTGAGTATTTAAAACAGTCCTGGCAAAAATCATAAATTCAGCCCCCATCTGCAGACGTGCTAATGTGCGCTGGAACCAGTAACGTGCACCACCACACTCCTGGAGGCCGAAAGCGGCCTCCTGGGGCACCAGCCTCCCGGGGATTGCCCGCTTGCCCGGCCGGCCAGTCCGGGCATGCGTGACGACAACAAGTAGGCCTGTCTTGGCTTCCTGCGCCATGGCTCTGTGGGCGAAGCTTGCAGCAGCCAGGCGACCTGATGTGGAACTCTGGGGCATACGTACAACGCCTCACTTCGCCACTTCAGAAACGCAAGGCCGCACCATATTTACAAGGATATGGTGCAGCCTCGCATTTCTCCCTGCACTTGCGCTAAGTTTAGCAGCTTAGCGCCAACTCAGGCACCCTTGCACCATAGTGCAAAGGTGTCTGCCTGCTGGGGAAGATTGTTTATTTGTGGGAAGGTGTCCCTTCCTGCACATAAACAATCTTTAAATGCAGTTTTGTCACTTCTATGTGTGCTGCTTAATGCAGCACACATGGAAGTTACAAAATGGCTTTTTTTTAAGGATTGTTTATGTATAGGAAGGAACACTGTCCTACAAATAAATATTCCAAGGCCTTTTGCTTTTTCCATGTATGCTGCACAAGGCAGCACACATGGAAAAAGCAAAAACAAGGGGAAATAAAGCATTTCTCCTCGTTTCGCCAAGACTAGGTTTTCTCTGGTCTTAATTTTGGCGCTGCATCCTATTTACGCCACCATTGTAAATAGGGGACAGCGTCAAAATCAATGGGTGTTGCGGTGGAACGCCCACCGCAACATCCACTGCCCATCCCTTTCACGCTAACTACAGCGTGAAAGGGGGCCTTATTTACAAGGCAGCGTTAAGTCACCGTGGCTTAACGCTGCCTTGTAAATAAGGCAAAGTCCCTATCACCACAGAAACGTCCCAAAAAGTGACGTTCCCATGGCGGACGGGGATTGTACATATGCCCCTCTGAGACTGTGGAAAAGGCTGAATTCCGCCCCGCCCAGACTGCCTCAATCACCACAGCAGGAGAGATTAATTCTCCTCAGAATTAGGAGCCTCCTCTGTGAATACACCCCTAAGGCATATATTGTTTATCTACCTTGTATATTTCCGAGATAGACGCAACTTCTTTAAATTCCCGTTCAAACAGCAAAAATGAGCCCATCTATATGTGAAACACATAAAGCGGGCCACAATCTCTGCAGAATAGATGACACGCAGGGAGAATAAAAAATACATGCCCTGCTGAATAAATGATGTAAATGGCGCGTTCATTGTTTTAGTGTCATCCCCCCTTCAGTCGTTTTGCAAATTAAGGTTGTTAATTGCACCAGAGCAGGGCATTAACGATTCACGCTGTTCTCGGCCCCACGCGGACGTATCCCTCCTCTGTGAACAGCTGGGGTACAAAACTGCCGCTGGAAAAACTCCGAGGAAAGTAAACATCTGGAAAAACTCGTCACCACTAAACAGGCAGACGATCAAAGCAAACGCACAGAGAGCGAACGGGCTTTACATTGCAGTGTTGTTGGCCGGGGGCTAGGGGGCGCCGTGTTGAAAGGGGGCAGTGTAGGCAAACAAGTGGAGAAAAGCAGCATGCATGGAAATGTTCAGTTCAGCAAACAGCACACTAAAGAAGGGAGATCTTACAGTAACTACAAAGCAAAAGACACACATAAGTGCACACAGGCAACTCCAGCTGCGCGCGGTCAGGGGGAGCGAAGAGGCTGACAGGACGTGTGGAGTTTGGGATGTGAGTTATGGAAAGAGTGACAGCGCAAGGTAAAGAGGTAAACCCGTGAAGGAGAGGGGAGGAAGGCGGGGGGGGGGGGGAGGACACTGAGCTAAAGAAGATGTGACTGCGCCTGTATGGGACCCCTGGAGGATAGACTCTGTAGGGCTCGTAGCATCTTCTTACCGGGTCCCAAAGAGCTGCAGCCCGGGTAGGTCAACTTGGGGCGGGGTGTGCGCGGCAGATTTCCCGGCTCATCCCAGCTCTCCCTCTCTAAGAATAGATGGAGTTAGGCTGAGGGGTCCCTGCACTGCCTTGGGCTCTGACAGGCTGGGCAGTCAGTACCTTAGGGGGTGTGCGCAGATCTGACCCCTGGCCCCACAGCCTCTCATGCTGCTCCCACACGCTCTGTCCGGCAGTCCGGGCTGGTCCGTGCGGGCTGCAGCTCGCCCAGGGCCGGCAGCACCCCCGGACGATGCTCAGTTAATCTGATTCCAGCCTTCAGGATGACGGCATTCCGCCGCCCGGCCTGCCAGGAGCTCAAGGGAGCGTCTGCAAATAGCTTAACTCCTTTGGAGGAGGAGAAATGTCTGAGCACAAGAAAAAGGGTGATGCAATGGGAGAGACAGCAACACCAAGGGAGAGACAGCACCGTTCATCACGTCCAGCCGTAGCAGCCCACTCAGTCCAGGTTTTCCTGTGCAGTTTTGCGTTGTAGTCCCACATATACCAATGTAAAATCAGGACTACAAGTCCCAGAATGCAAAGAGAAAGTCTGGACTGGAGTAGCTTATTAATGTTTGGATTTGGGGAAGCGCAGCAAAGAGGCAGATAGCAGCAGTGGGGGAGCATGGCCGGCTTTAGCGCTGGTGGCACCCTGTGCGAAAATCTTTTTTGGCACCTCTTACTCAGCTTCCCTCACTACCACCCAGCAAAAGTGCCCTTCATCTCTCCATAACCACTCTCACATACATTGCATTTGTTTTAAAGTGCTGGTAAAGGCGGGTTTTACTAATCCACTCAGCTATCTGTATAAAAAACAGATCTGTTCTTTGCAGCAGGCATATTAACCCTCTGCACTACTTTATGGTGAGTCAAAACTGCCACTAGACAAAACCCCAGGTGCGGCTGGATCAGGTAAGATCTTTGGGGCACCGGGGCGGGAGGTAAGTCAACAGACTAATAAAACCACTTATTTTGCGCATCTCCACATCGCGGAGTGGGTGAAGCGGCAAGCGCAAAATATGGGGTTTTATTTATTTTATTTTCCCTATTCTGTAGCCTGTCGACTCCTCCCTCTGACCCACTGCCCCACCGCTCTTACCTGAAATGGCAGTGCCTGCAAAACTCCGATCTCTCTCTACTCTGAACTCCAGTGGTGGCTCGCCGAGAGAGTACTGCTGGGCGGTGAGACGGGGGAGGGGAGGGGCAGGGTGGGGGGTAGTAGACTCGAACATTCGGCGGAACGGAGTAAAGTAAGTAAATAAATAAATAAAACTATTTACCTTGAGCGTGCTGCAGCACCAAGTCGGCGATGCAGGGCGCTCAAGGTAAATAGTTTTATTTTTTATTTACTTACTTTACTCCATTCCGTCCTATGTCCGAGTCTACTACCCTCCCACCCTGCCCCTCCCCTCCCCGCCGCACCAACCCACAGCACTCGCTCGGTGAGCCCCCACTTCCGAACTCATCTCTGTAGCAGGAACATTAATCAAAAGAGTTATCTTGACATTTTTTATAGCTTGCAGCAGGTGCTTTTATATCTTAAGTTATTGTAAAAATACAGCACCCAGCTGAGGTCAGTGCCCCCCCCCACCATTTCATTGCCCAGTGCAGTCGCAGCGGTCACACCATTAGGCCAGAGGAGCGTCACCTCACTGCTTTCTCGCAGTGCGTGAAGCAGAAACATAAAATGGTAAAACTACCATTTTATGTTTCTGCTTCTCGCAATGCGAGAAATCAGAAGGGTATGCCTGGTTGGGGGCAGGTTGGGGAGGAGTGGCTTGCCCAAAGTTGCGGGCCCTGACTGTTTGGTTGGCCCTCTGGGGCTGACCAAACCAGTCATGCGTACTCTCCCTTTTCTCGATAGGCGCCCGGCTGGGCGCCGTCCCCACCAATCACAATGCTACCATTGCAGCGTTGTGATTGGCTGAGGGGAGGGGAGGGAGGCTGCCTGCTTCCTGTTCAGCAGGAGAGCAGGAAAACAGGACTCGGGCAGGAGCCGCAAAGTCGCAGGACCCGGGAAGATAGGTTTCTTAAAAAAAATATTATTTAACCCTCCTAGCCCCCACCCGCAAGTCATGCCGGCCACGACTGCTGAAGAGAAATAGACAAGAGTGAAATAGAGAGAACGTTCACTTTCACAGTGGACCCTTAGAAGGTGGGGCCCTGGATAATTGTCCACTTTTTCCCTAGTCTAAGACGTCTCTGCACAGTAGAAGCATGGAAAGAAGAGGGATAGCAGCTCTAAGAGAGCATGTCAACGGTATTGGTGGCACCACTGGGGAGCACAGCAAGGCACGGGAAATCAGCAAAAGGGAGCACAGCTGCATTGGTAGCACACTTCACCTAGATGGATAACAGTAGGGTGGCAAATTCATGCCATCTCATCACACACACACAGTTTTCAGTCCTATCCTGATGCATTCTGGGTTTTGTAGTCTTGTTTCGCTTCCATTCAACTTGTTTGACTAACACACCTGAAATCAGTGATTTGTAGGTGAAAAGTTCAGGATCTGAGACAGTGGTCACAATGACCGGAATGACGTGGTTACCTTAGATGACAGCACTAGGGGGGCGCCGCAGCTGAACACGACAGGGAGACACCAGTAAGGAAAGAGACTGCAGTACTGGCGAAGCACAGCGTAAACAGGGATATCCTTACAGCACAGAGAGAGAGCAGGGGAAGTAATGGGGAGTAAAAACAACACAGAAGGGACACATGAAGGAGGAGGGAAGCAGAAGAGATAAACAGCAAAGGCAAGGACAAGAGTACAGAGGGAGAATGATTGGAGAGAGGAGCTATTCAGGGCGATAGATGTTTGTGAAAAAGCACAGCAAGAATATGAACAGCAGAACAAGAGATGGTCTCAACAAAAGAGAGTGAGTCAACTTTGGGTGGGTCGCATGATCTTGGAAGGCCATGGGTGGGATATGAAAACACATGGAGTGGAGTGGGCCAAAATCAATGTGCAGTTTCCCATGTATTTCTTTAGACACTAAAGCCCTAATTACGAGTCTGGTGGTCCGAGGACTGCCAGACTCGTGGTGACAGAGCAGTGGCGTTCGAGCCACCACTGCACCCGCGCTACGACCGCCCCATTAAGAATAGGATGGTCGGACTGCCCTGGGACTGCAGACGTAGCCAGGAAATCACCATTCAAAAGGGGTGGTGTGGCGGTCTTGAGGTTGCAAAATTCTTGGCAAGCATATTATGAGTTTCCTCTCCGCTACAGTTTTCATGGAGGTACCAAACAAAAGGGGCCATACATGTGGATGCATTCAGGGGGCACAATATGTTCCCCCCTTTATGCATGCACCCCAGTTCCTGCACGGCATGGACTTTACAACCCATGCCATGGAGGAACCGTTTTGATGTTCTCATTGCGGTGCCCATTTTCTGGGGCACCGATGTGGGAGCGTCAAAAACATCCCACCAGACAGGAGAAAACTCGTAATCTGAGGGGCGGGCCCGACCATGGCTTTGGCACAGTTGGAGCGTGGCAGTGGCATACCGTACTCTCCTGCTGCACAAAAAGTTGTAAATGGGACCTAAGACAAGACAACGTGGCCAATATACTCAATTGTTTAGTATAACTTTTGAAATCATTAAATAAATCCCAATACATTTCATATATCATTGCGAGAGGCATACATGCTTAGAAATGGAAAGTTTGGTGAACAGCGATCACCTGTTGAAAGGTTGATATTTTTTGTTCTAAGGTTTTAATCAATAATTCATAAAGCACTCAAATGTTCTCACAAATGTAGCCATCGAATGTCACCTAACTTGACATTCAGATATAATATCTATGGGGCCCGCTTGTATGTTTAACATGGTGAAAGTATCCGCAGACATTTGAGTAGAAACATTTTCAAGTGTTCAGCAATTATATGTACTTTTCAGCGAGTATCTGAAAAACATGACTTGCTCAGTACTCGAATAAAAGCCATTACCAAGGCAATTTGTGCCAGTTCACTTAGTATCCGTCCAAGATGAAATGGACTTTACATAATAAAGATGGAATAAATTCTACTTCATCAATTATTTAGAAAGCCTGGAAATGCACCTAAAAACATGTAGATGTGTTTGAATGAATGTGCATTTGGATGTTTGCATTCATTTTAAAATGTAGACTCGAACCAACGTATGGGCAATCACACAAAGAAGTGCGTATTAAGGCAACTTAATTTTCATTTGCAGAAACAAATGTATATCTGTATAGTAATCCACAACTACATGTTGGTAAGAGTCAAACAAACACATAAGAAGTAACAACACATAACATTCATATTTGTAAAGCATACATTCACCCATAGGCATCTTGGGGTTCAATAACAGATGTTTATTGTTACCCAGCTCAATGGTACTCATTTTATCGACCGCAGATGGATGAAAGGCTGAGGAGACCCACTGGGATTTGAACCTGTGTGCTTGAGGTTGAAGGGTGTCTCACAGGAGAGGGTCTTATTGGAGTATTTATCACCACCCACTGTACTACTCCACACAATCTATCTCACATATGTGTACAAAGATGGTACCCGCCAGAAAAGAACGTGACAAAAAGAAGAAAGGGTGAAACCTGAAAGCACTTCTGTGTTAAGACGAGAACGCTCACTCATCCTAGGGTGACATGCTTCATCATAGGGCCCCCTCTTCACACTGGGACCGCAAGGTACCCAGTGTGGGCCACAACTCCCCCGTAGGAAAATAGTGGGAGGTGTTATTTGTCATCCAAACTAAGGGTTTCCTCTATTTTATAGGGGAGGGAGGGGCAGAGTGCAAAACAAAAATGTGTGGGTTTAAAACTATCTCTTGGTGGGTTAAAACACACTTTATTCTGGTACCCCCCATTGGATAGATCTAAAACCAAGCTAAGTGAGATAGGGATATGGATAATGCCCTATGTTATAATCTGGTTAACATGTTTCTGTCTCTATACAACAAGGGGTTCATGGCATTTCTCAGGACCAAAACTATCAGTCACTCTGCTTAAAAGCCGATTGAAAGGATAAAAAAAAAAACCCATACTTTCACTGGTATGGAGTATAATTGTCGTACCTACATCTAGTAAGGTCTACAAGATGCATTTGCAAACTATAAGATATGCATCACCTTCATCAGTCCCTTCATGGCAGGTTTGAACTCACAGGTCTCGACCGCTGCGTCTGTTAAGGGCCAGAAGGTTGAACACAGACACATTACTCTACTGATCCACCAAACCCAGCAACTACAGCATTCTGCTTACTCAAGTAAATAGATCAAGACCAGAACCACCACTTCTCTTGCAGACAAGCTCAACATCTCCGGTGGTTCTGAGCACAGCCACAGCCAGGACACAATCAGCCATCAGACTTAACAGTGTAACAAAGAATCGACGAGGCGGCCGGTCTTTTCCACCTATGCACCCAGGATCTGGAACAGCATTCCGTATACACAAGGACCGCCCCAACACTGCTACAATGTAAGAAAGAGTTAAAGACTCACCTCTTTAAAGAAGACTACATCACAATGCACAACAGTGCACCCTGTCCTTATACCCATTGACTCTATGCTTGCCTTTGACCATGTACAATGATCCCTTGCCTTCGGCTAGGTTTGCGATATTAAAATACCACATACGTGCAATAGACCCATATGTAGGAAAACTGCAATATTTCATGCACAAGTGCATTGTAAAATAAAGATGGAAAGATGACATAGTTCGACAGGACAAGTCTGTACCACGCCCTTCAGATAGAGTGAACAGCAAAACACACAAGATGATGGATTGAATGTTGCACAATGGCAAAACACTCACCCCGAGTCACAGATCTGGGTTTAATCCATCGTTATTTTGCTCACCAAGCCACCCCAGTTCAGACATGGCCATATGCTAATCAGTCTTGACCCTGTGCCTCATGGGAACAGTCCAGCCCGAACTGCCAAGCCATGTCTTTCCTGGACCGGAATCAAGCATCCTAGGACCGGTTTCTGGCTATCAGCCGTCATCAGCCAGGATAGCTTGACTTTTGTATCGCTTCAGATAGAGTGAACCGTGCATAAAACATTTTCCAGGACAGTTTCAGTTTTTCACCATCTGTTCTGGAAATTTTCAATAAATTTAGCAGGTCCTATTTTTCAGCGAGGGTCGACTGAACAGAGGGAGGCATGTTTTTATGTGTTCCCATGCAAGTTTACTTAGCAGCCACTAGTAGAAAGTAATTTAATTAACACAGATGATACTATGAATTAAAAAAGCTGCATTTAATACCCCTTGGAGCATCATTCTCTGTTTTTTCTATGTTGGTGAGTTCTGTCAATTAAGCCGTTCACGCCCCTTGATCGATGCAAAATTGTAGGACTACCTCTTTGTTTGGGTAATGTCCCAGTTTTTTTTCAAAACTATAGCATGCTGCTTACTCAATCACCACCTTAATACACATTTTCAGGGGAGGTATGTGTAAAGTGGCTGCATATCAATGCACTTAAAAATATTAAAAATGCAGCGATTTATGTGATTTTGCAAGAACCCATTAGAAAGCTAGCCTACATTTTTAGCTCATCCTAATTGCATATTAGTGTGTCAAAACATTAGACATGACACAATAATTTGGTTAGGAAGATTTAAGACAATTGTATAGCTCTACCACGTTATTCTAAAGGTACCTTACATAACTCTTTTCAGTAATTCTGAGACCTATTTTTAACCATTTTTGTCTGCTCCAGTTGAAACTCTAATATCTTTTTAAAATATATTTTATTTGTATTTTTCCACTTAACCAATATGGAATAGCTTGAATTTTATGTGCGCTTTCTACTGTAGAATTTGTAATTTTTTAACACTGTAAAAAGCATTATCGGCATATAAATCTTCTTATGCACATAGACATGCATTCAATTTTGTATTGAGCAGAATGATTGCTATTTTTTTTTTATATAATTCGATTTCAAGATGCTGAATTACTCGCCTTGATATAACGCCACATGTTATGCATGATCTCTAAGAAAATAAAGAAAAACGCATACAAGATATGTCCTCATTTTATTTTAATTTCTAGTATCTTCGGAAAGGCAGAATCCTTCACTGTCACCTCATCATCTGAGGACCTTAGGTTTAGTCATTAGGAAGTCTTGGCCACGTTTTTGTTGGATTGCAATTATATTAATTATTGTTAGTTTTGGCCTATTTAAGATCTTATGAAAGTCAGACAATTAAAAAACCTGTGTAATTTTTGTTGACTTTCATACTTTTACAATTTAAATGTATTTCCATTCTGTCTGTATTTTGATTTAGTGTCGCTATTTGGAAGTACTATTACAATGCTTTTGTGAGGTAAAACTAGTTGCAAGTTAATAACACTCTTTACCCATTACTTACTTTTGTGAGGTAAAACTAGTTGCAAGTTAACAACACTCTTTACCCATCACTTATTTGTAAACAGTGTAGCATGTCAGTCATAGGGACCTTAGGATCAATGAAAAGATGTTTCAGTGCCACATCAAGCTGATGGAAAATACTCCCCTGAATACAATTTCACTATATTTACTTTTATGTGAAAAAAAACACACACACACGCACGCACACACACACACACACACACACACACATGCACACACACACACACACACAAGTGTGCAATCACATACACACACAAACTCTCTCTCTCTCTCACTCTTGACACAAGAGTGTATTTTGCACTAAAATATAGAACTAGGGGCCATATGCATGAACACATTTTCCCATAGACACAGAATGGATCAAACCCTTTGATACATCAGGCCCTAAGTGCTG
Source organism: Lissotriton helveticus (assembly GCF_964261635.1). Taxonomy (NCBI): domain Eukaryota; kingdom Metazoa; phylum Chordata; class Amphibia; order Caudata; family Salamandridae; genus Lissotriton; species Lissotriton helveticus. The sequence goes on from NC_136072.1 coordinate 192,050,819, forward strand.
ATTTTGCATTTTGCTTAGTTACATTTAATTTTGCCACATTATTCAGAAATGTTTCATATTATAGAAAAGCAAACTTCGCAACTTTTGCACACCTCTAGAAATGACTGCAAAGGACCTTAGAGATGAATTTCTCTGCAGCGCCGTGCAGTGCTTTATTTGTAAAACAATAGGTGCCGGGGTCCAAAGATTTGCTCAGAAGTCTGCGTCTGGCACCATCAATGGTAGGGAACCGAATCCAACCCCTGACACTTCCTGCGTCTTTATCTCACTCTTGCAGGTCCTTTTTCATCCTTGCTTTTGGCCCTTGTCACTGTTTTCTGCCTTTCTCTTCCTCCTTCTTTCCACTGCGATTGTGGTTTTTCTCTCTCTTGCTTCGGATCAGGGTGTGCTGATGAAAAATAATGGCCGGTCCTGAGAACTGAGTGCTGATGGGTCAAATTAAGTACTGATGCCATGTTACCACTAAATCTTCGAGAGACCTAAGCATCCATTCACCAGTTAACCTAGAAGTTGGCAATGATGGGAAAAGTAGACAGGGCTCTACAAACTTAGAACTATTCTTTACGCTGAAGCACATTTTGCGTGGGCTATCGAAAAAGCAGGGGTGTAGCTTCAGGGAGGGTGTTTGGGGTGTTACACCCCCACTAATAAATGTATTTTCTGATAAGTAGTTGGGTACAGGTGGTTTCAGTCGGGTATTGTGAGATGTCAGTTGGATTTCACCAGGAATGTTTACATACACACAGTAAAAACGCACACACACTCCCTCTCTGTTCTGAAAGTCCTCCCAAAAATTGCCTATTTTACAAAATATTATGTTTTCTCTCTTCGCACTCCTACAAATCCACACTCCTCTCCCCTTCCACTGACCCAGAGGCCCCCCAGAGGCCCCTCTCGTGCACCCTGCTTGTCCAATAAAGTATTTAAACATTATATGCCAGCCTGCTTGCTCATTGGGGAGGAAGAAGCATTCTGGGTACAGTGAAACAGTGGAATTTATTCCCGATAGAGATCAAGAACAGCCCGACATTACTCACTTTCAGGAAATCACTAAAAACCTGGTTATTTGCTAGCTAAGTTCCACTTTCATTATCCCGATGCCGGTTGACTATCCGCTGATCGCCTAGACGCCCCCGGGCAATCGTGCGCTATATAAATCCTATAATCAAATCAAATTGTCAGAAAATCTGAAGCTCACCCCCCTACCCCCCTCCAGTCTTACTGACCAAGCTACGCCCCTGGGAAAAAGGTCCAGTTTTGTGGAATGTGGCTTGGAATGAATATAATTATAGTATTGGAAGATTACCATGGTACAAAGCATGTCTCTTGTGAGACTAGTGTTGCATGATATTTAATGACCTCTGGACAGAGAAGGACAGTTTGTGACAGATGCAGAGAATTACAAGGCCCTCCTTGTTTTGCATTAGCCAAAATATTCAACTATTGCCGGCCTAGACTCGGAGCCATCATCGTTTCTTCGTATGCATCATTTTTTGCTGTTTCTCTACAAAAAATTCTACAGAATTGTGACCTAAATGCCATATAAAATGACTTGAGAATAAACCAATGATTCATTTGTAAAATAAATAAGTGCCGGGGCTCTCGTCAAGAGGCAGCTTGCGCCAGCCCATTCCTGCTGTTAGCGCCACCTAAAACAGAACAAACTACTATCCATGAAAGTGGGGATAGGATGTGGGCTAATGGCCAGAGCAGCCGACTTCGGAGATGGGGAACCAAGTTCGAGTCTCCGCGCCAGCTCAGCATCTTGAGATTCTAGGCAAATCAGTTAATCTCCCCTCAAATGAATGTGTCCTTAATTGGTGCTCATGAAAAACTCCGGTGTTGATGATAAAGTGTTTTTGCTAAGCACCAGAAACCACCGGCTCAAATTAAGCAATCATGAGTAAAAGTAAATGAGCCTGATTTGCAAGATTTTGATATCAATAGGAGTCACTTTCTTTTCAAGTCCTCTCAGCTTTATGCCTGGAATTCACCAGTAAGCTGTGAGTACTACAGGAGTAAATCACACCTATTACACAAAAGCTGATATGAAGAATGCTTGCAAATAGTCTATTCTAGAGAAGCACAGTGAGCAAAAAATGATGGGTTTGAATATTACTCTGAGCAATTGCCAGTGGTCAGACTTTTTGCAAGCATTCCTCCCATCACATTGTGTGTATAGTAAGTCTGACCTATTCATATTCTTGAATCAGAACCAATGTGTCATAAATGCCCCATGTGGAAATAAAATGTAGGCACAAACTTCTGCACAAAGAAAATAACGTGCCATATAAAATGACTTGAGTCTAAACCAATGATTGATTTGTAAAATAAATAAGTGCCGGGGCTCACATCAAGAGGCAGCATGCGCCAACCCATTCCTGCTGTTAACGCCACCAAAAACAGAACCAACTACTAACCACGAAAGTGGGGATAGGATGTGGTCTAATGGCCAGAGCAGCCGACTTCGGAGATGGGGAACCAAGTTTGAGTCTCCGCGCCAGCTCAACATCTTGAGATTCTAGGCAAATCAGTTACTCTCCCATCAAATTAATGTGCCCTTAATTGGTGCTCATGAAAAGCTCCGGCGTTGATGATAAAGTGCTGTTGCTAAACACCAGAAACCACCGGCTCAAATTAAGCAATAATGAGTCAAAGTAAATGAGCCTGATTTGCAAGATTTTTATATTAGTAGGAGTCACTTACTTTTCAAGTCCTCTCAGCTTAGTGCCTGGAATTCACCAGTAAGATGTGAGTACTACAGGAGTAAATCACACCTATTACATAAAAGCTGATCTGAAGAATGCTTGCAAATAGTCTGTGTCTAGAGAAGCACAGTGAGCGAAAAATGATGGGTTTGAATACTACTCTGAGCAATTGCCAGTGGTCAGACTTTTTGCAAGCACTCCTCCCAACACATTGTGTGTATAGTAAGTCTGACATACTCATATTCTTGAATCAGAACCAATGTGTCATAAATGCCCCATGTGGACTTAAAATGTAGGCACAAACTTGTGCACAAAGAAAATCACGTGGCATAAATTGGTCTGGGAAGAGACAAAACTGTCCTGAAGATTCAACACCTGAAAAAAATAACATATCTATTGATACTGGGTATCCCTAGGCTCTATTTTCCTGTAGGGGTGACAGAAACAAGTCAACATATTATTCAGAGGTGTGCCGAGTTGTTTTTTTCTTTTTTTGCAACCTTTGCGAAGGTCTGTGGAAAACTTTACATTTGCAGTATTTTTCACTCTGCCACTTCCTTGTGAGAATAACTTATGCATCAATTAATGTTCCTTATATTCACATTTAACAAGATTGTTCTGTAGGAGATGTATGTTGCATAAAAGAGTTAGGGCCCAAGTCACAAAGATTTTGATGTTTCTTACCTTAGTAGTACTCTTGGCTAACTCCTGAATTCAATTCCAGGACTAATCCAGGACGAAGTAGGAGTACTTCTTGCTTACGCCTGTAGTTTACCCAGACAATAGTATGTAACATCTACTCAAAGCAAAATGGTGGGAAAGATCTATTACAACACAGGAGTTACATCACAGTGCCTTTACAACGCAGTCAGTACCACAACTGCGATGTTACGGTGAGTTCCTTTACAGCGCAAGTCATTACAATGACTTGTTTTAGGAAATGCGGTCTTGGACTGGTGTTAGATTTTAAGTCCAATACCTTCCCTACTGATACACCGACTGGAGTTGGCATAGTAATTTAAACTATTCCAAAGTCCAGCACTTCCCTAAAGCAAGTCGTTGTAATGACTTGTGTTGCAATGGAACTTGTGGTAACGACACAGACTGCGTTGTTAAGCCACGCGTGGTAACAGATGCTATTCCAAAATGGTAGTGAATGAAGCCTATTGCAAGGCTCTCAGGGGGTGGGGCAGGTGCGGGGATGGGGGGCGGGTGCCGCACGGGGGAGAGGGGATCGGAAATTAAAAAAATTAAAAACTTTCCTCGTGGCCCGGTCTCACTTCTTCTCGGCACCTTCTCTTCTGCGTCGGACAGGAAGAGGAAGCAGGTAGCGAGGCTCCCTTTCCTAAGCCAATCACAACGCTGCAATGCAGCGTTGTGATTCGTCTGAGTGCTGTGACACGGCACTCAGCCAGGGGCTGGAGGGGTGTGCATGTTATCCATGAAGGTTGTAAGGCAGCCTGCATGGAGAGTAGGGAAGTGAGTATGATTGGTTTCAGCGGCCGAGAGGGCGGACCAAACAGTCTCTACGCACTTAGGTGTGGGCAAACCACTCCTCCCCTGCTCGGACAGCGGAGCAGCCCCGCCCACCCACCTGCCGCAAAGCAGCAGGACGCGAAACATAAAATGACAATAACTCTAAGTTATTGTCATTTTATGTTTCTCACATCTTAAAAGCAGTGGGGTGAACGCTCCTCCGCCATAGCTGACGAGCCACCCCTGATTTTGTTCTTTTCCTGGGTTGTGTGATTGTCCAGGAAAAAGCTAGTAAAATTCTGCAACCGTTGCTCTTGTATTAAAAAACCTCACATAAGCTGAACTTGCACGTATTTCGGCGTAACTGGGCTCCATCAAAGCAAAATCTGTCTTGGGCTAAGGTGAAAATGATCTACAATGTGGTAAACAAACTTTGCTTCGGAAAATATAGACCAGGAGACTTGTGGAGTGTGAAAATCAAGAGTAACCTGGAAAACTTTGCGGTCAAAATAAAAACCTTCTACAACACTCCTTAAAATCATGTATTTGAAAAGATGTTACTAGATATGCTAATATCCCATACTGGAACCATGCTTGGAAACATCATTTTACTTGACTATAAATTGTGCAACTTGTTATATCCTTGTGCAATACTTTATTCTTCATTTACTTTATGCTTGTGTGATGCTGTTGGAGACGGGTCTTTCCTGATTTTCTGTTACTAAGTGAGACCTCACTTCTTTCTACACAACACAATATATCTCTAAATGCTCTACCCCAAGAAAGTCAAGAGAGAGGAGGTAAATGGAGGATTCCATAGAACAGTCATCCCATATTCTGTTCTCTCTTGTTCCAGGCATTGGTACAGTATAGATGGACCATACCATAGAGATCAGTTCACCAACATTCTACGTGCAACGTAGTGACGTCAAACACCCTTTGACTCATGATGACAACCATGGCTGATCCATTGCCTGAAGCCCCTTGTTTGCTGCCGAAGAACTAGCTAACAAGATAAGAGTGAAAACTAAAAAAAATTGTCATGTTTACTTAAGCATTATTGCCTGCACCAGTGGGCAATACCAGTTATTGACACCCTACAACCATAAAAAAGACAAAAGAGCTGCAAATTAACTGGGAGCAATATTTAATTTCCATCACACTGTGGGAGGAGGAAAAAAGGCTCTTCAATCCCACATTGCCTTGTTTTCGGGTCCAGGGAGGACCTGGCCTGGAAGTTCGGCAGGAACTGTTCCCATGGGGAACAGGCTCAAGGCTGATTTGCATATGGCTGGGTCCAAACTGGAATGGCGTGGATAGAAAAATAACGATGGATTAAACCCAGATCTGTGACTGGGGGTGATTGTTTGACAATGTTCAACATTCCGTCCATCATCTTTTTGTGTTGCATTTTCACCCTAAGTGGGAAGGGTATGCCCAGACAAGGTTCCCATGCTCGCTACATCACTGGTTTCAATCTAGCCTGGCTGATGAGGGGTGATGCCCCAAAACCAATCCCAGGATGCTTGTTTTCCAGTCCAGGGAGGACCTGGCCTGGCAGTTCGGGCTGGACTGTTCCCATGGGGAACAGGGTCAAGGCTGATTTGCATATGGCTGGGTCCAAACTGGAATGGCGTGGCTAGCAAAATACCAATGGATTAAACCATCCCAGATCTGTGACTGGGAGTGAATGTTTGACAATGTTCAACATTCCTTCCATCATCTTTTTTTGTTGAATCTACACAGAAGTTGTCATTGCCAGCATGGTGTCCCAGCTCAATCCTTTGCTTCTCTGCGGGGAAATGTAAGTTCAAACAAATCAAGAAATCTTTAAAAAAATATACAAAATGCTATGTTTGCGTATTTTATTTAAACACTCTGTGGCATTCAGGCTTATATTCCCCCTAGGAAGACAGGACTCAATGCCAGTGGCAACAACTTCAGTGGAGAGAAAGCCTAAGGTGTGCAGCGAGGAAGTGAAATTGAATTGCCTGTGCCCGTAGGGTGCTGGACGCGGCGCTACCTGGCAGGCAAGTAAGTTATCATTGAGCATTCACAGCTGCAGGTGTTGGGGATACTGGGGTACAGGAGTGTAGTAGTGGGGTTCCATAGTCCACTGATACAGCGCACATTGGATGCTTAGAGAGCTGATTGGGCCTGGTATGGTTCACCTATGGGCCAATTTGGGGAGTTGCAACCCACAAAGAATGCATTTTGGATTGGCTGTCCAGCTTCCAACTATCCACTTCTAGAGATAATTTCTGTTACTCCCAGGGGCATAATGGAGGCCCCCGCAGTGCAGGGGGGGGCACCAGGGTTTCTTTTTGGCTGGGGCCCCCTCACCCTCTAAGCCACCCCATTGCATCCCTTGCAGAAAGCATGCAATGGCATGGAATAAGAAATAGTTAAACGCTCAAGAAAGCCACTCTGCTTTACCGAGTGTCCCATGCAGGTTAGGGGGTACCCAAACGCTCATGGGGCCCCCATTGAGCCCATTCTGCATGGGGCCCCATCATTTTGTGTTATACCACTGGTTATGCCTGCTGTATTCATGACTCCCTGAGACAAAGAGTGGCAAGCACAGTGCTTGGGGTACCAAATAGCCAACCAGGGGCAGCATCTGCTCTCTGTTCCTACCCCGACATCCATGCCCCAACCCTATACCCGGATATACCCATTTATGTTGCACTAGGAGGTCTGCGTGGGGTAAATGTACTATTTGACACACCTTAATGTAGATTTTTGGGGAAACATCCTTTACGACGCAACTTTTACCACGCAGTGCCTTTACAACGCAGGTTTTTCAACGCAAGTCATTACAACGAATTGCGCTGGGGGGCGCTCTAGGATAGGTAATAGTTTAATTTACTATCCAACACCTTCCCTACTATCCACGGGGACTGGAGTTGGAATAGTAAATTAAACTATTCACTATCCAGCACCCCCCAACGCAAGTCGTTGTAACGACTTGCGTTGAAAAACCTGCGCTGTAAAGGCATGCGTAGTAAAAGCATCCGTTGTAACAACGTACATCCAGATTTTTGTGGCAGTCAGAGGCCTAATGATGCAAGACATAAGAAACTAATGTTTTCCACTTGCAGCATTAGCCCTGTAGAACATGCAGCCTTTCTACTACAGTGGGATTAGAAAACCCAGCTTTCATCTCCTGTCTTTGCAGCGTGCCGGGGGGAGTATGTGGCTGGGTTGACATTTCATTAGTCTGTTTTTGCTGTGGCAGCAGGATTCTCCAAGGGTTAACGCGGATGCACTTTGCTGCTCCATGCAGATTCCATCAGGTTGTACAGATACACTGTGTAATTACCAGAAAACGTTAGATATGGCGCTATCTCACAGCTCCTGACTAGTCTCATCTCCCAGCTAATTTAAATCTAATTAAAGGTTCCAGAACGACAGTTCTTGTTTCTGTTTTTATGCGAAAGCAACAGCAGGGGCAGCAAAAGTGCTTTTTTGTCAATATTGCTTCCATATATTGCTCCCTTGTTTTGGAATTTGTTCACCCGAGAAGGAAAAATGCCTTATTTGTACTGTCTCAGCCATTTCTGGTTGGGCTTCTAATATGGAAGCTTATTTTGTGCTTCTATAGAGTTAGAAGGTGATACTTATACAATATTTCCGGAAATATGGCAGGCTACAGTACTAAAATAGAAGAAGGGAAGGGGTGGAATGCTTGCGGAAGTCTCAGCCACTTGAAATCACTGGCGGCCCCATTCCATTCCATCATTTTTTGCCCACTGTGTCTTTCTAAACATATAGCAGTCTTCCTCCTGCTCCAATATGAAGATTCCTGGCAAACCATGTGTATGTTTAGTTTCTTATTTTATAGTTTTGTATATTGCGACCAGTCACCGAAAGGCATTAGCAGTGCAACGGCAAGAGTGCAATCAGTAGCAGCCGGTGTTGTGGAGGAGTGGTGGGGCGGGTGGGGGAATGGGGTCATGAGAAAAAATAAAAAAATAAGTAAATTTAAAAAAAACGTACCAGCAGCCGGCCACGCCCTGCTTTTCTGCTCCGCACTGGCTCCTATACTCCATGGCAGCCAATCCTGAGGCTGCTCTCATGTCATGAGAGCAGCCTCAGAATTGACCTGAGTGCTCTGAATGTGCGCTCCCAGGTAGACTGGGAGCCTGTTCCCGCTCACTCCAACCCAGCAACACAGCTGGGGCTGGAGAGAGCTTCACTGCGCACAATGCTTTGGCTGGCCTAAGACGGCTGGCTAAGCAGTCATGCATAGGGAAGGCAGTGCACCACCACTCCCCCTCAGTGCCTATCACCCGCAGGCCTTGCCCCTAAGACTTGACAGGAAAGAAAAAATAAAACAATAATAAAACGTGTGTATTATCATTTTATTACATTCACTGATGTTTTGAGGCGGGGAGCGACGCTCCTGTGCCATAACGGAGGAGTTGCCGCCGAGTGCAATGAGCCTTCATGCAGGCACACACAACTGCTACGCCTACCTACGGTGTTGGGGAATAAACGGCAGCCATATTTGGTGTGCAGAGGGCTAAAGACACCCCATATGAGTAGCACTGCTACTCTAATGATAGCTACGCCTCTGAGTGTCAAATCACTGCACAAGGAGGATTTGTGGGAACCTACAACTGCTGAGAATGTTTAGAAGAAAAGCTGGCTCCATCAGCCGACATAACTTCAAATGGGAATAGCTGACGTGCAGCGTTATTAACAAACCATTTCTTAACAGCATGATGTGTAAATGTTGACGTAATTATGCCACTGATTTAAAGAAAAAAAAAAGTCACTACCATGTCTGAAATCTCTGGCAATACTTAATATTTTTCTAAGCATTGAAGCTTTTAAGTAAGTGAATAACCTAACAAGTAAGTTAAATCTTACTTGATCTGTCTGTATACTCAACAAGAACACTATTTGCTGAGTTGTCATCGATTGGACAGTAGACATCCCGAGAGCCACTGACTAGTCCAATCAAATTGTAATTAAACTCAGCGAACTGAAATCTACCTGCAGGCACCTTCGAGTGGTTTGGTAAAACGTCCTGCATTGATTAGCATAGCCACTATTTTTAGGACTCTGAAAAGTGGGTGTAAGAAAAAGGTATTCGTACTCAAGAGACATAACATAGAATAGTTTATTTTAAGCAATTAAGAGTAATTATGGCAAGAAATGTTGGGGGCTCATGGGTCATAGCACAATAATAATTCCACATTTGTAAAGCGCAAATGTATTACCCCTAAGGGTATCCAAGCGCTGGTGGGCCGTCGGGGAGCTTAAGTGAGCTATTGCCAAGATCACATGATGCTGAGCTGAGTTCCCACCGGCGATTGAACTGTGAGCCCCACGCTCCGGAGTCCGCTGCTCTGGCCGCTACGCCACACCTCTCCACCCAAATAGAGCAGAACCAGACTACCATGTTAATTTTGTTACATGGCCAACATATACTTGACTTATATGTGGGCAAAGGTTGTGAAATTATTCCCAACCCTATTGGTTACAATGGGACATGAGGACCTGGAACACCACAAGACAGAGCACAAGGTCTGAGCTCCCTACAGATCCATGTCTTCAAAAAGGTTGGCTCTTTGTGGGCCACCGTCCTAACCCCTTTATTCACCAACATTGTCACCCGCTGAGTTATTTCAACCTCTTAGCAAGGCATCATTCTTCAGCCAATATATAAGGAAGGCCCGAAGACAAACTGAAAATGTACCGCCTTCTAGCTTTATTAGGTGGTGATAGAAAGATGTTCACCAAAATTCAAGTTACAGAAACTGGATTCACGGGCAGCAAATTTGCGTCTTGCACCATGCTTTCAGAAAAAGTTGTTCAATGACCAATGATTAGGTGGCTCTTTCTACATTTGTATGGTTCATTTATTACTCTTGTTCATTTGATTGTGTTGACAGGTTCCAACTAACCACTAACTACTATATATATATTAGTTGAACTAAATTCCTTAATGTGAAGAAAGGTTAAGTTCTCAAAAAATCAAGTTCATTCCCCTATGATTGACTTTTTCAGTGTTTTAAAGTGGGGTTTATTTTAGCTCCTCTTCTATTTTCATTGTATATGGCTGCTTATCCAGATAATTTATAATATTTTGACAGTCACCTTCCTAAACTAGGAACAGATATGTTGCATGTCCTAGGCAGGTGAATGAAACGTCTGTATTGGACATCTATTGGCCAACAGAAGCTGTTGAATGCATGACAGACCTACTATAAAACGAATAACTTGAGCAGAGACCTATCTAAGACCAATAAATAAAACAGGAACTTGGAATAGCACAAAAGTGCTTGATTGTAAGGCAGAAGCGCCGGAAACAATTTGGACTGTGGAGGTTACAGAGAAGCAGGTGGGGAAGCAGGCGAGGGGAACCAATGCAGGGAGGCCTGGGGGGATTAATGAAAATAAAGCCAGTTGGGCAGTGGCGGCTGCTTCAGTACAGGAGTGGGAAGGAGAATTAAATAAAAATGTGTTTTTTTAAAAACGTACCTTCTTTGCAGCTGCCGCTGCCACCACCACATCCTCTTCTCCGTCCTCACTCTGCAGCGCTGGAATCACTCAGGCTCCCAGCCAATCACAGCGCTGCGTGAGAAGCATCGTAATTGGTCTGAGCGGCCTGTATGGCCGCTCAGGCAGTACCAGGGAGCCTCGTCATTTTCTCCACTGAACTGTGAAACCCAGCCCCGTGAAGAATATGCTAAGTGCGCTTGATTGTTTGGCCGGCCCTACAGAAAAATGAAATGATAATAACGACTTGTTATTATCATTTTATTTTTGGTTTTTACACTGCTCAAATAGCAGTGGGGCGATGCTCCTCTGCCTTAGCGGAGTTGCTGCCACTGCAGTTGGGGGAAGAAGATGAGAATAAGCACACAAGAGAGATATCAGCGTTGAGTGTGGCGGGAGTACAAAGGCGAGGTAAGCAGCACATAAGGTAGAGAGCAACTCAGACCATAGAGTGGATTTTCAGTGTTGGTAGAAGCACATGAGAGAGAAAGCTGGAAAACACCTGCACTCTCACTGAGTGCTTATCCCCCAAAAAGTAGTTCCTTTACAGTGAATTGTGGCAGAATACCAGTTGGCCAATCAAAAGAATGGTAAAAAGGATACACTGCAACGGAGGGCCAAGCAAATGATGGACAGGATGGGGTAGGAAAAGCCATAGATTAGGAAGGAAGTTAATAAGAGTGACAATAGAGTCAACAAATAGTAAGCAAACGCGGGCTGTTGGCCCACTCTAAACTCTTGGTAAGCCTACAATAGATCTTTTGCAAAAAGACAGCATGCACTGCTTGGCAGGCGAGACTTAAAGAAGGCTGAAATCAATCTATTTTATGGTATAATGCCTAAATAATACATAGGGTGAAATGGGGTTTAATGTATCTAACTGCTTTTGACCCTAAATTGTCAAATACGGTTAAAATTAAGACTAGATGATATTTAATGCCTGTATTATTTCGAGTCCTGTCTCATGGCCAGCGGGACAACCCTGACCGGTAGTAATGTACAGGAACCTTCAGCAATTCCCACTGGGGTTACCTGGTAGTCAGGTTTGAGACCATCCTTTTGCAAGTTATGGACGTACAAGCTGAACCCGGGGAAAGACCTAATTAACTAGCAAAAGCTATTTTGATCAGAATATAAACAACAGAATTAAGGCAAACTTTTTTAGAAGAACTTAAAGATTGTAGTAATTTGAAATGTAACCTCTAGACAAAACGAAGAGACTGGCAAAAAATACCCAATAATCCCTATTTGAGGACGCAGTTGCCCATGTATTGTGTGTTTATTGAAGTATGAATGGTGCCCAATGCTGTTACCTTTGTCCTCTTTTTAGGGTATTGCATTGCCATAAAAAGAAGGATGGTAACATATTCTTATACTGTGGTGCTACCAGGAGACTGGTGATTTGTGTTGTTACATTTATTCACCAAGCAATTTCAATGTCAGCAACTTGCAATGCAACTAATAATATGACCCAGGATGTGCAGTGACGTTTTAGGATCCATTATCATTCAGGATTGGCCGTGATTAAATTGCCATTTTGTTTTATGTATCCATAAGTCATTTGCATTTGTGTCACCTTGAGTGAAATGTACTGAGATAAAGCCCTCAACTGCTGGCGATTCATGTGGCCACAATGGCCGTAGGTAAGGGCGAGTGGGGGGCGGGTTTGGGGTCGGTTAGGGGATGCTGCCGATTCTTGCGGACATGGTGGTCGCAGGTAAGAGCGGGGGTGCGACCACCACCCCCAGAACTCATGCTGCCTGGGGCGATGCACCCCCACCAACCCACCTACCTACGTCACTGCCTATTATTAATTCCTCATTTAATGAACGTGAGTGTACCACAAGTAATTAGCATTCTAAACCAGAAGGTAACCTAAATATCTGGATTGATTTTTCTTATATAATAATAGTCTCGTCTGGTATTCTTTTTGCTGATACATAGTGACATCAAGTGAGTATCAACATAACTAATCTGCTGATATCAGATTTAAGTCACCTCATGCCTAATATGGGGAAAGGAGTTGGCCTAACGGCTAGGGCGGTTGGCCTCGAATCTGGGGAACTGGGTTCAAGTCTTGGCAATGACGCTGAACATCCTGTGATTCCGGGCAAATCACTTAATCTCCCTGTGCCTAACAAAAATTAATGTGTCCTCACATAAAGCAAATGGTGCTATGTAAAGTGCTCTAATACCCGATTCGGGTCAAGTTAGCGCTATATAAAACTCTGTAAAAAAATAGTAATATGCGATATCAAAGTTGGAGTGACGTTTAGGGAACCTCCAGCTTTGCTCAAGTTCCCTATTCAGTGGCCAGGGTATGTAAACTAAGCGAGAACAGCATGAGTCTTTTTCAAGCTCGTTGTTTGCTTTCAAGTCCAGTGCTTAACTTTAAAACAAGCATTTGCAATGCAATAGGTCTCACATTTGCGAGAGTTTTAAGCTGCAGCCATTGTCCTGTACAGCTTGGAAAGTAAAAGCACGTGTGAAACCCTGAATGTTGCAGGAAAGCATGTCATGCTTGTAGTGGGAGAAACTCATTAAAGAAAATAGTGCATACAGACTAAAAAAGACACACAGTGTAACAACCGAAGTAAAAGGGCCATTCCTCTTGGAAGGTTACAAATGAAGATAAGGCGGTACTAAGGAGGGACTAACAAGCCTATTAACCAATCAGAAGCCAGCATTTATGAAGGACAATGACACAAGCCAATGACAAATATGGGTGCAGAGTGGGCGGAGCTTCAAGTCCATACTCTAATACAGCATGCCTCGCAGAGCAACACATGCGCTGCGCAACCTCGATCTAAAAATACAAGTGCCAGGGTCCACAATAATTCACAAGAGTCCACCCCAGCTTCAGTACTTACTATCCCTTCCAGTGCTGCCAATTATCTGTACCAGCCCTACCCATTCCATCAAGCTCCTACAAATGTGACAAGTTGGACAATTTAGACAATTACACAAAACTCCCAAAAATTCCTTAACACTCTGGTATTCTTTTTTTAAGTATGCTTAAATATTGTTAAACACTCTTCTGATGTGCTCGGTTGGATAAAAGGCATGAAGTGCACCATGTGATGGACTGTAATAATTATGTGCCAGTATTAACACATACCTGCTAGTGCAGAGGACCGGCAAACACTGGCACAAATTAAGCATGGATCAAGCCTCTGGAGGAGCGTTGGTGTGTGTAAGAGAGGGATATAACAGTGCTTAATTTGTGTCAGCGGTAGCCGGTGGTGGTCACCAGCACTCATTTTTGGGGAACAAGACTTATTTTCCATAAGCAGAGTTTGTCCCATAACAAGAGAAAGAAGGCCAGGAAAAAAAATAAGGAAACTTGAATGAAGAGAACATTTGGAAAACAATAAGTGAGGGAAGCTGGATGGGTGAAAAAGAACATGCAATAGAGAGATAAAATGACATAAATTGTAGTGTAATGGAAGAAAGAGAAATGAGGTGAGATCAAAATACAGCTGTCTATGTAGTAGCCAACTTGGACATTCAGTAGTGTTGGGTCTTAAGGAAAATGTTGGTCCCGTTCACATGTATTTATTTATTTATTTATGTATGTATGTATTTATGTATGTATGTATTTATTTATAAATGCATTTGTTTATTTAATCAATATATTTATTTAATTTTACACATTAAGCATGGAGCTCGAGAGAGAAGTAGGGACAAACAGATGGAGCTTGACTGATCTAAATCAAGATATACTATAGGATATATGACAAACTGCCTACTATCTACATAGATTACTGTATGAAACCACACCTGATAGGCTGAATCAGCCTGTCTTGGAAAACTGTGCTTAGCTAGTTTTATAAAAAGGATTCAGACTTTCCCATGCTACACTTTAAAAAGTCCAGAAGCACCAAGGCGCCTCAACAGAGGGATTTGCAGGAAAAATGATCCCTTTCGACATGAGGCAAGTGGTAATTGCATTCTCAGTGGACCCTAATACACGCGGCTCATTGTGAATGCAACGAGCTGACAGCAGATTTTCAAAGGGGGAATCAATGCACAGAGGCCTCTTTTAATACCAAAGGGTCTAAGTTCAGGGCCTCGCAATTGAGGAAATGACATGCATTGGTATAGCTGTCAAGAAGAGGCTGCATTCCCAATAATTATTTTTTCTTCTTCCCTTGGCCATAACTCATGTCAGCATTTCCCGAGACACCGCTAACATGATCTTTGACTTGTCTGTGGGCTTTTAAAGTCATTCTCGGGTTTAATAAGAGCTCAAAAGGGTCGTAGAAGAGGAACATTTAATGACTGGAAATACATTTGCTTGAGCAGTTCAAAAGAAGGCACAAAGTGATGCAAAGCAAAGATAAACTGCAAGATTCAAAACATGAGCTGTAATCAGGGCCATTGGAATCGTGCGATTCTGCAGCGTGCTGTTTTCCGCGAAATTATGGATTTGCCGTACTTGCCACACAATCCATCACCTTCTGCTTACATTGCAGATTTTAACAACATTTTTTTCCAAAAGTTTACTCAGAACACTACCACACAGTGGCCAGTCTACTGCTGTGCAAAAGCAAGTCATCTCTTGCTGATTACTAAATTTAGGTGTTAAACTAATAGCAATAAGGTGTAAAAACTACCATAATAGGGAATTAACCGCTAAACCGCGGTGGCAATTCTGCGGCGGTTTAGAGGAGTGGGCGGGGCCGCATCGGCCAACGGACGTTCGCAGCACTACGGCGGTAGTGCTCACGACGGCTGTGGGCCAACGAACGCACGCAAAGGGTTAATACTGTTTCAAAATAGGCCACATTACGCTGCATAATTTGCCTTTTCTTGCCGCATAATTTTGTTATCCATCTCACGTAATTTGGTTGTAGCCTGCCACATAAGTCCACTGTCCCTGGCTACAATCTTGAAGGCTTACCTGGGCCTGAGTCTCATTGCAGCACAATAAGACACGATTTTCAGGAGGGGCAACCCTGAACACAAGCTGTGCCCTGGGAGACAGTACAGGAAGTGATTTGAAATGAAGTGGCATCACAGGAAGTTCATGGTTTCCACTGTTGTTTTGAAGGTACTTTCAAGGGAGTCAAATAATGCAATTTAAGGATTAATTTATTAGTACTTTACCTACAATTTGTAGTAAACAACAGCCAGTCCCCTTACTTAAACAGCCAGGGCATTTGCCATGCCCACAGCGCCAAATTTGTAAAAAAAAAAATAAGTGCCAGGGCTCTCGTGAGGAGGATGCTGAAACATGCACCAATCATTGCCCTTGCTATGCTGCCAATGATAGTAAGAACACAACTACTAACCACCACACTCCTGCAAGTGTGATCATTTTGACTATTTCAGGCCTTCAAAGCTATAAGAATGGCTTGGGCGGCAGGCAATAGTAATTTTTAGTGTATATAGAATTAATAATTAACTGTTGTTGTGATCATCTCTAAATTAGCTAGACAGCACCACTGTGTGGCAGAATGTCACAAGCTCTGGTGTTGACACTTAAGTGCCAGGACCAAGCACTGGAAACCACAGGCTCAAATTAATCACTGCATGACCAACACCTAACCCAATACGGATGGAATAATTAGAGGTTGTGTAGAGCCATGACGACTCCCCTCTTTAAAGGGACTGTTGCTAAACGTTACTATGTAAATGTACTTTGCGAATGCACATGTGAACAGTTCAAGGACTAGTAGACTTTCCAAAACCCTTCAAAGGAAGTTGGGAAAATGTGGGTGGAATATCACATTTAATTTAAATCCCTTAAGTTAATAAGAAATTGTTCACACTGAAAATTATTTTAAAGAGGACCTTATCATGAGTTTGGGGATTCCTGTCTACAGTAAGATATGGGGAAATAGTTAAGAGTGGTTCCTTTTGTTGCACATTGTCTAATAAAATTAGTTAAATCTGATAAGGCCTTCAGATTCCAATGCTGAAATTAAAATAAAACTAGGCCAGCAGCTTACGTTGAAACACAGCTTGATTCCGTAATGTTGAGGTTACATTGTGGGTGGTGCATTGGCTTGGAAACTAAGCCAGCAGCTTACGTTGAAACACAGCTTGATTCCGTAATGTTGAGGTTACATTGTGGGTGGTGCATTGGCTTCTCAAGGTATTCTTGGAAAAGTCAGCACATTTCCAAATGCTAATTCACATGTTGACCATAGCATTAGCTGTTTCCACGATTCCCAACTCTTCACCGTTCCTACACCGCTCCTTTATTTGCAGCCCATTCCCTTTCTTATTTCCACTCTGTTCATTCTTCGCACCCTCCTATTTAGTCTTCCTCTAACTCCCTTCTATAGCCTCCTTTCCACTTTCCTCAATATTCTCCATGTCTCTCCTCATCTCCTTCTTCCTACCATTCTTCTTCCAGTCCTGCTGTCACTGTAATTGTGCAACGTCATACAAGAGAGGAAATAGTATCATCATTTACATCAGTCACGGGTAAGTAGCGTGCTTAAAACTCCCTGATTGATTGATTGATTGATAAAAGAGTGATCTTAAAACTGCTCATACATGCCTACAAAGCGCTCCACAACACCGGACCCCAATACCTAAATCATCATCATCATCATCATGCTATTTGTATAGCGCACTACTCACCCGGGAGGGTCTCAAGGCGCTTGGGGGGAGGGGTATGCTACTGCTCGAACAGCCAGGTCTTGAGTTGTTTCCTGAAGGCAAGATGGTCCTGGGTCAGCCGAAGGTGGATGGGGAGGGAGTTCCAAGTCTTGGCAGCCAGGTAAGAGAAGGATCTTCCTCCGGCGGTGGCTCTTCGGATGCGTGGTATGGCTGCGAGGGCGAGGCTGGTGGACCGTAGCTGGCGGGTGGGCGTGTAGAAGGTCAGGCGGTCGTTGAGGTACTTGGGGCCCAGGTCGTGGAGAGACTTGTGGGCGTGGGTGAGGAGCCGGAACGTGATCCTCTTGTCGACGGGGAGCCAGTGCAGGTTCCTCAGGTGGCTGGAGATGTGGCAGCGTCGGGGACATCCAGGATGAGTCGGGCGGAGGCGTTCTGGATGCGCTGGAGTCTTTTCTGTAGCTTGGCTGTGGTTCCGGCGTAGAGGGCGTTTCCGTAGTCCAGTCGGCTGGTGACAAGTGCCTGGGTGACAGTCTTCCTGGTCTCGGTCGGGATCCAGCGGAAGATCTTGCGAAGCATACGCAGGGTGTTGAAGCACGATGAGGAGACGGCGTTGACTTGTCTGGTCATCGAGAGGGAGGGGTCCAGGATGAAGCCCAGGTTGCGTGCGTGGTCGGTTGGCTTGGGTGCGGTGCCCAGGACTGGGGGCCACCAGGAGTCGTCCCAGGCGGAGGGCAAAGATCCCAGGATGAGGACTTCCGTCTTGTCCGAGTTCAGTTTCAGGCGGCTGTCCTTCATCCACTCGGCGACGTCTTTCATCCCTTCGTGTAGGCAGGTTCTGGCGGTGTCGGGGTCTCTGGTGAGGGAGAGGAGCAGCTGGGTGTCGTCGGCGTAAGAGATGATGTTGAGGTTGTGCTGGCGTGCGATGGCTGCGAGAGGTTTCATGTAGATGTTGAAGAGGGTGGGACTGAGTGAAGATCCTTGCGGGACGCCGCAGATGACTTCGGAGCAAAATGGGGGGAGGCGGACTCCTTGTGTTCTTCCGGCGAGGAACGAGATGATCCACTCCAGTGCCTTCTCTTGGATACCGATGTTGCTGAGGCGCTGGACTAGGGTGCGGTGGCAGACCGCGTCGAACGCAGCGGAGAGGTCCAGGAGGATGAGGGCCACTGTTTCCCCCTTGTCGAGCAGGGTCCGGATGTCGTCGGTGGCTGCGATGAGGGCGGTCTCGGTGCTGTGGTTGGCTCTGAAGCCGGACTGCGAGGGGTCGAGGGATCCGTTCGTCTCGAGGAAGGCGGTCAGCTGTCTGTTGACGATCTTCTCGATGACTTTAGCAGGAAAAGGGAGGAGCGAGATGGGGCGGAAGTTTTTGAGATCGGTGGGGTCCGCTGTAGGTTTCTTCAGGAGGGCGCTGATCTCTGCATGCTTCCAGCTCTCCGGGAAGGTGGCGGTGTTGAAGGAGGCGTTGATAATGTTCCGGAGTTGGGGTGCGATGGTGGAGTCGGCCTTGTTGAAGACGCGGTGTGGGCAGGGGTCGGTCGGTGATCCGGAGTGGATGGTGTTCATCGTGCGGGCTGTGTCTTCGGTGGTCACCGTGGTCCAGGTGCGAAGGGTGGCGGTGGGGGGTGTTGGTTCGACGGTTGGGTGCGTGGGTGGGGCGCCAAAGCTGTTGTGGATGTCAGCGATCTTGCGGTGGAAGAACGAGGCGAGGGAGTCGCAGAGGTCTTGTGACGGAGTGATGTCGTTGGTGCCGGTGCTGGGGTTGGAGAACTCCTTGACAATAGTGAAGAGCTCTTTGCTGTCGTGGGCGTTGTTGTCCAGTCGTTCCTTCAGGGATTTCTTCTTGGTGGTGCGGATGAGCTGGTGGTGCTTGCGGGTAGCGTGTTTGAGGGCGGTCATGTTGTCGGTGGTCCGGTCGAGGAGCCAGGCTTTCTCGAGGGTGCGGCAGGTCTTCTTGGTGTCCTTGAGGTCATCGGTGAACCAGGATGCCTTCTTGCTTCTGGGTCTGCTGGGAGGGTTCTTTAGTGGCGCGAGGTCGTCGGCGCAGGCGGTCAGCCACTGTGTGAAGTTGCGGGCTGCTTCGTTGGGGTCCGTTGTGTTGGCAGGTGGGCTCTGGCTGAGGGAGGTGGTGAGCTGGTCTGTGGTGATCTTGCTCCAATTCCTGTGAGGTACCTTTTGCGGGTGGTGGTGGGTCGTGGATCTTTTGAAGCTGAAGTGGACGCAGATGTGGTCGGTCCAGTGGAGTCCGGTGGCGTGGCTGAAGGTGATGTACTTGCTGGAAGAGAAGACGGGATCAAGCGTGTGGCCGGCGTAGTGGGTGGGGGTGTTGACCAGTTGCTTGAGTCCGAGGTTGGCGAGGTTTTCCAGCAGGGCGGTGGTGTTGCGGTCCTTGTTGTTCTCCAGGTGGAAGTTGAGGTCCCCGAGGAGGATGTAGTCAGTGGAGGGGAGGGCGTGCGGGCTGATGAAGTCTGTGATGTCTTCGCTGAATTGTGTGCGTGGTCCCGGGGGTCTGTAGACGAGGGTGCCTCTTAGGGTCGGTGTGAATCTGGAAGTGGAGATGTTCGGCTGCGGCAAAGGAGTCGTTGGCGTCGGTCGTGATGCGGATGGTGTTCCTGTGGACGATGGCGATGCCACCTCCGGTCTGGTTGATGCGGTCCCTCCTGATGATCTTGTACCCGTCCGGGATGGCGATGGCGATGTCGGGTGCAGAGGAGGCGTTCATCCAGGTTTCCGTGAGGAAGGCGACGTCCGGTGATGTAGCGTCGAGGAGGTTCCAGAGTTCCACGGCGTGTCTGTGGACGGAGCGGGTGTTGATCAGGATGCACTTGAGGTGGTTGCTGCTGGTGTTTGTCTTGGCGGGTGCGGGGCAGGTTCGGAGGCAGGTGAACTTGCAGGTGCAGCAGGTGAAGGGTCCGTGGGTGCGTCTTGGGGTGGCTCGGCAGCAGGCGTGGGTCCGGCCGGCATTGAGTGCGTTGAGAGTGGAGGCGTCGTAGGTCAGTCGGGTCGTCTTGCCTCGGCGGGGAGGGCCAGGGGTCCTGGCGCTGGGCGCGGGCCAGGCGCGGACGGGCGCAGACGAGCTTACCTTTGGCGCACCTTCGGCGCTCAATCGGCGCTCCCGATGCGCGCGTCCGCTGCGCGGTCGCTCTGGGGGCGTCATAAATAAGGAGCCGGGAGGGAGGAGCAGCTGGGTGGCGGGAGCGGGGCGGCGAATGGAATCACAGGGGGGCGGGGCCGCAGGGAGGCAGCGGCGGGAAATTCCAAGAAGCAGCGGGCAGCGGGAAATTCCCAGGAGCAGCGGGAAATTCCCAGGAGCAGCGGGAAATTCCCAGGAGCAGCGGGCAGCGAGCGAAGGAATCTGCAGGCAGGAGGCGGCAAAGGTAGGCAGGAGCGGCAGCAGTGAGTGGGGCGACCAAGCCCTGTGGAGGGCTGATTGGTCACACTCTGTGGTCCCCTACGGTCCCCTTAAGTAAGGAGCCGGGAGGGAGGAGCAGCTGGGTGGCGGGAGTCTCTGTAATGTCGCTGAACATCCTGTGATTCTGGGCAAATCACTTAATCTCCCCGTGCCTAACAAAAAGTAATGTGTGTCATCATGTAACGTAACTGGTGCTATGTAAGCGCTCTGATACCCGTTTCGGGTTAAGTTTGCGCTATATAAAACTCAGCAAAATAAAAAAGTAAAAGGAGAGGCGGTGATTTGTACTTTTACATGTTTTTTTCTTTTTGCAAAATTCTCAGAAATGTTCCTGGGGAGATGAATCTCTCTCGTGTCTCCAGTAACTCGAAACAAACGTATGCCTTGCCTGGATATTACCAATATAAAAATTACTAGACTATTTCCATACATGTCCTGGGTGTTTAACCAAATAACTGAAAGCCCATTCACCGCTCTATGAGACCAGCTCTCGCACATCCTCCATAGAGGCATGGGCGAAGAATTCATTACATTTCCAAGGGCTACAATTCCCTTTAAAAAGTATTTCCTCCATGACCATGATAGAAGATTCACAGTAACCTTATATCTCCCCTTCAACCCCATTACATTAGAACACTAAGCATAGCAAAGAGTCCAGGAATGCCTCAGGATGGCATACTGTGTAGATAATTCTTGACCAACCCTCTAATCTTTTTTTCCCATCAACCATCCAAAACTCTGCTACATTACCCCCATTTCATATAATATAGGACAACACACATATTACTTCTTTTTGATCTTAGCCATACGCATCCCAGACTCTCAAATAGCTACACCCAAACACAAACTCAATACCAATCTAATGTCTACCTCCATCACCACCAATCACTCTAATCTTGTGTTCTTCCCAAGGGCAGATCTGATATGTCCAATGCCACAACTATGTACAATACCATTACTAATCAAGAGCTGGCTCCCGTCCTCCTCACAGAAACCTGTCTAAACTCTGGCTCCCAGCCATTCATAAACCTTCTTGGACCTATAGCCACAACATTATTTGCAATGAGGAAAAACAGTAAATGGTTAGAGATATGACAAGAGCTGGTGTTAATCCCCTTCTAGAAGGGGAAGGAGAAGGGCAGACCCCAAGACTGGTGGGGTGCAGAGGAAGCGGTTTGTCCTCTGGCAAAATGTTTAGGAGTAAAACATAGAACATAATGAGCAATTGTCCATTAGAGCTGTCTTCCCCTCATTGCAGAATTGCACACTATGCACAATTTCGTCTTGGTCAAAAAGCTCCACCAAAATATTATACATTACATTTTCAGGCATGGCCCGTGCAGGTACGAGCGGTGGGGTAGGAGGGCCGAGTGAAGGGTGAGGGGGGAGTCAACCGACGATGATGAGGTAAACATAAATTACAAAAAAACGAAAACCACTTACCTTGCGCTCGCCACATCGCTGAGTCGGCGATGCAGCGAGCGCAAGGTACGTTTATTTTTCATTTAAGTTTACCTTGTCATCGTCTGTCAACTCCCCCCGCCCCCCACTCTTACCTGCACGGGCCACGCCTGGACATTTTCAGTAGTATACCTGGTAAGCTGCGAGTGCGGGCATACTACAGGGAAAGTTTGTAAATCGCGAAAAAGCTTAAACCTGAATCTGTGTGCAGGAGTGCTTTTATGAGTTACAGTCCCCTTTGTGATTCAGGCCCATCATGATTAGTAATACCACAGGACTAGCTCACAAAGATTTTAATGTTACTTACTCTTGAGGAGTACGTCTACATTGCTTACTCCTTATTTTCAGGAGTAAGCTAGGAGTAAGGCTTTAGGAAGTCAGGAACACAACTGGCTTACTCCAGGAATGCAGTAGTAAGCTAGGAATGTTGCAAGAGTAAGTCACAGTTACTCATAGCGAAATCTTTGGGAATCAGGCCCATGTTTCTATTGACTCTGTTTAACATATCTCTTCTACTGACTGATCTCAAAATCTCCATTCTTATGCTCTGCACAGGTACGTTGTGGTGCACAGTAAATTTTTGTAGGATCAATGGATGAAACGTGCCAATTATCTGTGTATATAAAGCAACCTAAAGAGACCATGCCAAAAAGTGGAGAAATCATACAAAAATAAAGACGCAAATAAAGAAATTGCGGTAGCTATGGATCTACGGGGTTTTGGGAATGTACTGGTCGAATTAAAGAACAGACTCATAAAAATATAATATGAAATGCCAAATGATATACTTTGGTTAGGCTTTGAGGGAAGGATAACATTACTATAGTCAACAACACATGGATGGAAGCAGTATTGACAGGAAGCCCCTATTCGCCGTTCTTCAACCTGCACAGTCAGAAAAGGAAGAACATTGTCCTCATCAAGGTTTTATGATCATTGAAAGTAAGCTGACAAGAGCACTTTGAGCACTCTAAAAAACATTACGATTTTATAAGGCAGTATTAAGCATTTATGAGGTTATTTTAATCTAATGTACATAGGTAAATGCCAAAAATGGCTCCCCATGGTGTCTATCTGAGGATATTAAATTTGAAGGAGAAAATAGGGGAATTTCCTTAATTAAAAAAAGATTTTCTAACAAAGAAGTAAAGTGAATATGTCATTAACCGATAGTCTTAGAAGGCCTAAATGCACATTTGCACATTGACTAGTCAATTCACAAAGGCATTTAAGGGCATGTAAAAAAGTAGACCAGTACTACTCTTTTACATACTTGTACACACCTTTGTGAATTAGGTCCAAAAGATCTAAAATGGGATTAAAGAGGGGAATAGTCAGTGAATAGTCATATACAATTAATTCAAATGAAGAGGGCAGCGCCCTCTTTGCACTTGTACTAATAGAGAGTTGGACGTTTTGGGGTTGATTCACAAAGACATGTAAGAGTACATAAAATAGTAGTCTTGTAGTACTATTACCCATGCTTGTAACTGGTTTTTTAAAAATCTGTTGAGTTTTTAAATGTAATGGGAGATTGTGTTACCAAGTGACCTGGGTTCAGGTCCAGGTTCTATCGGACATTCCTAACTGAGAGTTAACGACTCAAATGTTTATGTTGGATGGATGCTTTGACCATATTAAGCTATTGAGACAGGTGTACAAAGAGAAAAACAGGTCAGATCAATACATGTTGCAAATCACACTTTTCAAATCATAGATAAGTTTTCCTAATCCACAATTTCAAATATTTTGTAATATTCTCACACAATATTATGTTGTATTGGCAGCCCTTATTACCTCACCAAAAACAATACAGACGCTGTATATAGTAAAAAGGCTAATAATGAGAAAACTATCAGGCATTGCTTTAGGGAACGCTTAAATGAAGCTGAAGTGGCAGCACTTTTCCATGCTTTTTTAATTCACCATGCACCATAACAAATGCTGCAACTAGGGTGATCAAGAAACAATAGTAGAAGATGTCTACATTGGCCCAACAACAAATGTATAAAGACTGACCTCCTCTTCTTCACAAGCAACTCTGAAGCTTAGCGGCAGTCATTACAGTGCTTCACTAATAATTTAGTAGTGCAAGACAGCAACTGATTTGATGTTGCCATGCTCCACCCAATCCCGAGAGAACAAACCATCAATGTTTAGAGCAATGGTACAGCCATGGTTCAAGCCAATGACAAATTATCTCTTGCCTTTGAAGAGAGATGTTCAGTTTCCTCAACAAGACAAAAGTGCAGATTCTCAGCACCATGAAACGAACCAACTCTTCTCATCAAAAGTAACATATATCACCTATGACACTCACCTGTTCCTCATCACACTCTTTCATCAGTACTACAGAACACCAAATCAGCCCTAAATGCTTCAACATCTTACTCACAAGAAATTCCACATCTACTACCTAACACTCAAACCCATCCCCATTCAGCCCCAGTACCACCATTAAACAGCCTTGGCAACACCACTGAACTCTTGCATACAAATCACACTCATCAGCACATGTCCTGAGGCATACCTTAAATTCATTACCTCATCTGAAAGTGTCAGGTGACGGCCTCACTAGGACCTGGTTTGGTAACAACTCTTTCACCTGTCTTGATTGCCTCCCACCCAGTGGCCATAATAGGAGCTTAAAGTTTACACAGAGTAAGAAAAGCAGAGTTATTTCCTTAGCCGGTGCCAAGTGAAAGTGTTTTTATTTATTATATTTATTTTATTTATATATAACATTTAGTTGTGCTAAGGTTGGCATAACTAAGTCATAAATTGACGTTATTGGGCCTCAACCTGCTTGCACTGAAATCCATTTTAAATATAGTGAAGAAAAAGAATTGCCTTTATTTTCCATTACTGAGTTTTCATGTTCATGTTTCTAACCAGTGTTTTTCCTTTTCAGAAAATACAATGAAATGGATTTCATTGTCATGGTGCAGTAGAAAGAAAGAATGAAACTTTATTGCATGATTTAAAAAACCTTTGCAAGTTACAAAAGATAAAAATGTACATACTAAAAAAAATAGAGCTCCAATTCTTTATAGTAAAGTACCCCCGGGCCCCAGATTGTCCGAGGTCTCTTGTAGTTGCCCTGCCGCCAATACATTGATGGTGATCCCTTTGGGGCAATTGTGGTTGTGTCCAAGTTTAAAAAAAGTTTGTGTTCCGGGGTAAGCCAACCTGTGTGCTAAGCCCCTTTAGTCAGTTAGTTTGATGACTCTAATAGTTTATCCTTTGTCTGGATATCTGCGAGGAGGACCTGCCAGTTATTTTTCTAGTGGAGGTTGCTGTTGATGGATCCCTCCCATAGTTTTTTTTGCAGCACAATCCATAAACCTCACTAATGCACAGTTTAAATTGGTGTTCCGTGGGTCAAAGCAGGCCAGTACTGCAGCTCTGCATGATCTGATCTTATTGATGTTCCAGCCTTTCCGTAAAAGGGACCTTCTTTCCTTCAGCAGGTTTGGACACAGGCATAGGATGTGTGTTATGTCTTCCCTATGATTACCACAAAGTCGACAGTGTTCCTGTGCATTATCTCTGTTCCATTTGGGCAGATGGCACGAAAAGTTGATCACTCCCATTCTTAATTTAAAAAAACTTAATTTAGTGCGTGCGGTAAAAGGCAGGGTTAGATACCTCTGAGGCATCAGCTGGACGTATGATAAGGGGGTCATCCAGCCTTGGCTTCTTCTTGCTAGACATGCCTTATCTTCTATTGAGGAGAGTTTTTTAGTGCTTATTTTTGCTAGCCTTTTGAATTTGTTATGGCTGACTTGTAAGCTCCAAACTTTGTTCAAGCCTAGAGTTTTTAGTCCTGTTGCCCAATATTCATGCCTTGCTCGCCATCTTTTCGTATTCAGGCAAAACCATAGGTGTTGCGCTAGGCGGCCTTCTTTTGACAACCTCAGTTTGTAACAGCACATTAAGAAGCTCATCATTCTGGCCAGTGATTGATTACAAATGCCCAGTTCCAGCCTGATTTTGGCTGGTGACGTGTGTGTTGGTAACTGGAACACTATTCTGTAGATTTTTGCAATGATTTTGTCTAATTGGCCGCTCTCCAGTCCTTTTAGCGCCTCGCTTCCATACGTTAATGTAGGAATAACTTTTGCCTGTGCTGCCTGCAGTGTTGGAGCGAATGTTGGGCTGAGTAGCTTCTTGTGAATAGAGCTGATTGCAAAAGCTAGCACTGCTCCCTTCTTTTTTTGTTCTTTTAAGTGGGTTTTATATCTACCGTTGTTGTTGAAGAAAACTCCTAGGTACTTATGGCAATTGGATTCTACAATGCTTTCAGAATTTAAGACCAGTGTCAGCTTCTTGGGCCTTCCTGTACGTACCGCCAAGATTTTGGTTTTCTTATTGTTTATCTAGAGCTCGTTCTCATTTGAGTATTCGGCTGTAGCGTCCATAAGTCTTTGCAGGCCAATCTTTGTGTTACTTAGGAGAACCACTTCATCAGCGTATAGAAGATTTGACAGCTGAAAACGAGCTAGTTTGGGAGCATGAGAGTTTACCTTGTTTAAGGCTTCTGGGAAGTCCAATAAAAATAGATTAAAAAGTGTGGGGGCAAGGACGCATCCTTGTTTTAGTCCTTTCGTCATTAGGATTGGGCGTGACCGTCTGGAGCCATCCCCAATCTTAATACTGACCCATGTGTCCTAGTGCAGGAGCTGTATGGCTCTTAAAAGGTCATTTGGGATGTTCAATCTGGAAAGCTTCTGCCAGAGCTTGGCCCTGTTGGAGTTATCAAATGCGGCTTTCTAGTCTATGAATCCCATATAATAAGGAATAGTACTAGTCTCCGCCTGGTCTATCAAGCAGGAGAGAGTCATAAGATTGACCGAGGTTCCAGTGTCGTTTGTAAAACCGGTTTGGTTCGGATGAATTACATAATGATCGTCAGCCCAGGCCCGAAGTGAATTGAGCAGTATCCCAGCGAAGTACTTCACTTCATTGTCGATGAGGGCGACTAATCGATAATTCCCTGGAGAATTTTTGTTCCCACCTTTGAAATTTGGTGCAAGAATCGATCGCAAGAATCTATCCTTGCCAAGAGGGCGGAATAATGTTTTTTATTTTGCACATAAAATGTATTTTAATGTGTTCCTTGGGAAGGTAGCTGTGTTTAGGAGACGTGCTGCTCAAGTACCATTTTCAAGGCCTGGTGCTGCGAAGAAAACATTGCACTTTGATTTCCAAATGGCTTATAGCATTTTGTTTGCTTCAATAGTGCAATGTCATTTTCTTGGTTGTAGGGTAAAGGGTGTTCAATAATTATTAATGATCTAGGTGTTTTCTAAAATGTTGTCAATGTTGATTGACACTTGCCATGTTTCCTAGTTAGTGCAGCCCGATGATGACAAATCTAGGTATGCCAAGAGTGTAGTTTTTTAATATCTAAAACCAATAAAATGTGTCCTTGCTGAGATGTGTGCCAGACTTTCCTTTGCCTTTTGACTGAGCAATCTCTATTTCAGACTGGTATCTCACTTTTTATTTAGACTTTCTGTTTACTTTCTTGAAGGCAAGCTCCACATTAGTCCGTTTTTTACATTTATACTTAAAGACTTTCCATGCCTTTCAAACCAAGCAATCTCAAAATTAGATTGTCTGCTGATTTATACTTTTTCCCTTTGAAGGCAGACTTCATGTTGGTCCACTTGATGATTTATATTTAGACTCTCATTTGACTTATGAACTGAGAAGATTTATGCTAGTTCTTTGCTGAACTATATTTTGGTTCTGGCTAATTCCCTTATGTTAAAAACTCTCACAATTGGCTTTATTTTTGATGCATTATTGATACTGATTTGAATCTAACTATTTTTTGCCTTCTGTAATGATTCTTAAATGTAAATAAACCTTTATGGTTTTGACTTTGAATTTTGTCCTGCAAAGGTTTTTTGTATTGCATAAGGGACCCACTCTATGGACCTATTCCTGCTCATCGCCGCCTTAACACATTGACAGCCAATTATCTAATCTGCATGATCAACCCTGACCTGTCTTATTCCTCTTTCAGGTTCTTAGCTCAGTGTTGCTTCCACCCTGGCCACAACCTAATATTCTTAGACAACGTACTTGATCTTGCATTGCACTAACAATCCAAAGCCAACAAAATCTTTATCGTGGGTAAGTTCAACTTGTGGATCAATAGGCCATTTTGAAAACAGGTTGACAATCCTCCTCAAAAGCATGCAGTCTGTTGGCTTCCTGTGAGGTATTGGATTATAGTTGGGGTGTTAGAGAGGCCTCAGCAAGTAATATTATCATTATTCCGTATCAGGTCCAGTTATGTTTCTTTAAATCAAACCTTAGCTCGGTCCTGGGTAGCTACAGCACAGATCAATCAAGCTTAACTCAAAGGGAAACAAGTGTAAAGCATTTATCTGTAGCAAAACAGACAATAAGTAAGAAACAGGACACAATAAAAATCTGACACCAATTTATAAACATAGTATATACTTTTAGCTTTAACACCTTCACTGCTGGGCACATTCCCCCACTGTGCTGGGGGGAGGGGAGGCGCACACAGTGGCCCCGTGCTCATGACAAGCTGAGCTCGTCATGACCACACCCCTTTTCATAGAACGCTCGCACAGCGGGGGAATTAGCACCGGGATGCGAGCGTTCTAACGGTCATGACGAGCTCAGCTCGTCATGAGCACACGAGCACCCTGGCTCATGACGAGCTGAGCTCGTCATGAGCATCGAAGGAGTTAAAAAGACACCAGAATGATAAACATCTGATGAAGGGAACCTGGAGTTATGATTTTTGAAAGAGAATCATAAATCATTGCTTCTCACCCCAAAAGTTTTGCAAAGTTTGTAAATCACTGCTTTTTACTCTTAGGGTCGTAGCCGTTCCTATAGCATCATAATCAGTTGTTCAAATTCATTTCGACTGACCCATTTGGATGGTGTCGGTTGGAAATGAATCCAGAACTGGATTTCTGAATGGTTTCTGAAGGGCTCAGAAAACCAGTCTGCCATTCGGAAAGCTTCCAGTAACCCCAAGGGCAGCTCTTTCCGCCCGAGGGATTACAATGTCGGATTTCAACAGCCTTTCTATGCCGGCCTTTCCGACACAGAAAGGCTGTCAGAAGTCTACTTTGGGGGTCCCCAGCAGGGCCCCCATGGGTGCACAGCCTCCAGTTGGAGGCTGAGGGGGCACCTATCGTTTCCCATTGTTGATCCCTGCACCCGTGGTAAGCCCCTTTAGGGGCCTGCCACGGGTGCAGGGATGAACTGTACCTCTTCTCTTTACAATGAGAGCATGCATTCCGGTTGGAATGCATGCTCCCATTGTAAAGAACAGAAGTGTGACCGTACAGTGTTCGGTCACATCCTAATAACAGGGTTGGGACTGCCGTCAGTCTCAACTCCATCCGACATTGAAATCGGGCCCTTAAAAGTACTCTATGAGCCTAAAACACAAGGGCCATGACAAAGTCAATTTCAGGCCAACCGCGATGGAAGTCGGGCTAGGATGCACGGGCAGGTTGGTCCCAGTCAAGATTTTATCTTTGCACTTAGAAAATTTTCTGGTTCTTTTTTCATCAACAATGATGTCGACGGGGTCCTCTGCAGCTTGAGTAGAACTTTGGATTCGATGTTGACAGATAGGCACACTCCAAGGGTCTGGTGAAAACCTTGGTACTCTGGGCATTCGAAGTTACCCACAAACTGGCAAGTTGCGGTAGTCTGTGAGCCTCAAACTCTGGGATTCAAAAACCGTTATCTTTGGCTTTAAGTTGGCCAGTTGCAGTTCTGTTGGAGAAAGAGTGTACTCTAGCACTAGCCAAGAGTCCAGGGCATAGGAAGCACCTCTTAGGGGCTAGGACTCAATCTCACGGGCTACACCAGCAGAGTCCAGGGCAAGGCCTGTTTGAAATGGGCCGTTTGACACTGTGTATGTGGAGGCTTTATTTAACTTTTGTGTCTTTGAAGCTTAGCAGGAGGCTAGCCAACTAGCCCTTTCAGTTCACTCACTGGTTCTTGGCGTGAGTGGGAGCAGGTCCATCCTCTCTCTGAAGTCCTGTGTTGGTTCAGCAGGTGCAGTCTTCCTGGGCACAGCCTTTCTTACTGTGGCTCATAGGCTCAGCAGGTGCAATCCCTCTTCAGTCCTTTCCGAGTCAAGTAGTGATCTGAGGCTTGAAGCCAGGGGTGCTACTTTTATGCAATTTTGGTAGCTTATGGGTGTTGAGAACTCAGTAGCCAATTGTGCTATAATTCCCACTGAGTAACCCTATCCACTTTTATGTAATTTCATGTGGGGTTGGCACTAAACAATTCCACAAGACATCTCTCTGCCCAAATCCAAAATGTGGAGGCCCTTCTTTCCTTGGAGTGATCCATGGGCACACCCCTGAGGTGTGTCCGACACAATGAGTCACCCTTCCTAGAAAACATGTAATGCACTTTACACCTCTTGGCAGGAGGGCAGCAGACTGTCCCAGGTGACAACTGCTGCAGTCAATTAGAAATGGATACTAGAACTTTGAGGCAATGAAGTGGTGACTTTCTAAAGTCACCTTTACATTAAAAGTTACTTTATATCCAATTTCAGTTGGGTTTAATGTAATAATTAATTTGAAACCTTGGAGTACCATATTTGGTCGCCCCATATGGAAGTTAACACTTAGTGGTTGGGTTAATGAAACTCCATGTTAGCCAGTGGGGCTACTGACCTTACTACAGTGAAAACGACAATTTTGAGTTTTCACTGTCAGAACATGGAAAGTAGTAATTTGACATGCCTTTCTTTTGAATATCTAGCACCCTGCCTTATGAGCTTATAAAGGCTGCCTCGTGGGTGATATATAAATATAAAATAAAAGGAGGTTTGGACTTGAGGAAAGTGTTATTTTGCCACTTCAAGTTAGCAGTTTAAAAGCTGCCTGGCTTGGCTGCAATGACAGGCCTAGAACTATGGCCAGCAGGACTCACTTCAGAGTGGAAAAGCCAGCAGTATCAGTTAAAAAATAAGGGGAGTGATCACGCCAAAAGTTCCCTTTTCTTACACATTCAGTATGTTATGAGTATCTCAATACATAGTTCTGACCAAACCTTTATCTCCTATCCACCCAAAACCTCGTCTCAGATGGCCTAGAAGTAGACCTGCAAATTTGGTCAGATCATTAATTTGCATCTATCAACCTGACTAACCTACTATACTATACCATCATTCAAACTAGATAGTTAAAAAACTTAAGCTTGAAGGAGTTTGAGTTAATGGCCAGTGTAGCTATATATATAGGGCCAGATGTAGGAGCCCAAATACCGGTCGGTAACGGCCGATTTCGGCTGTTACCGACCGGTATTCAGGAATTGGCATGTAGGGGCTCTATTTTACCGATTCCGTAAATTTACCGAATCGGTAAAATACCGTATCGGTATTTTTACCGATTCGGTAACTTGCAGATGTAGGTGGGACTCTTCTGAGTCCCAAAGGCCTTTCAGGTTCGGTATTTTACCACCCAATCCAATTGGGTGGTAAAATACCGAATCCAGGTGTGCATGCACATGTGTGCATGCACACCTATGCCATGTGACAGACATGCCCTTAGGGCATGTCTGTGTGCCACATGTCACACATGCCTGAATTCGGGGTGCTAGAGGGTGTCAAAGTGACACCCCCTGCACCCTTGCAGGATTCAGTATTTACCGAATCGGTAAATACCGATTCGGTATTGCCCATTGATTCCTATGGGCTTCAAGGCCCATAGGAATCAATGGGCATTACCGAATCGGTATTTACCGATTCGGTAAATACCGATTTTTACAGATTCGGTAATTCAATTACCGAATTTACCTAAATCTCCCTCCTTCTATTTTACCGATTCATAAATACCGAATCGGTAAAATTCGGTATTTATGAATCGGTAAAATAGATTTTCCTACATTTGGCCCATAGATCCTAGTCCCAGCCAAATTGAGAACATCCGAGTGCTGAATAATAGCAATTGACAAGTAATTCAAAGGATGACTATCAGAGCTGAAACCTTTAGCTGCAACATCAAATGGAAATGCTGCACATCACAAGCCCAGAGGCAAAATCCACTACAAAGATGACGTTGCAATAATGATACCACAAAGCCATCTATGAGCAGAAAAGGCTTACTACACTAATCACATTCTAAGGGTACCTAATGAAAGAAAGGAATGCTTGAAGTCTATTGTGAACTACCCAGTCCTGAGGAAAAGCAACTTGCGTACAACTCCTCTACATTGGAAAATTCTACTTGAGTTTTTTAACCCAAATTTTCAATTTTCCTAATGCCATCTTCAATTCATCATATATCTCCTTAAAGCATCCAATGCACCAACAGATCCCTGTTCTGCTTCATGTCTCAAATAACTCCTTCTCTCTAAGCGAGCAGATACCATAAACTTGATCAACAGGTCCCTGCAAACAGGAGTGCTTCTAAGTTCACTGAAACTCACCATCAACACTCTGATGAGTAAAACGCATAGTGGACTTCACAATGTTGGTGAACTATGGGTCCGTGGATAATGGGATAGCTCCAGGAATATTTTAACTCAATTATATTCACCTCAACCCACCAGTCAGGATTGGACCCTATGAGGGGTACAAAATTTGCCCTAGCCAACATTAAGCAGAAGGTCCTTCTTTCAATGGATGGGGGTAAAAGAGCAGCCCTGATACACCTCCACTTGTCTTCAACTTATGATACTGTTGGGCATACTATTCAGCTGAAAAGGTTGGGGAAAATGGATAGGATTAAACAGACCAGCGCTTTCAGTTGTCCTGTACCAATCACAGTCAAAACATAAGGGTTAGGTCAACCAGACCAGCCACCTTCACTGTGTCCTGTGGCATGCTCCATGGATTGCCCCTATCATGTTTCTGTTGGATATCTATGTATTTCAATTGGCTCAACTTCTTTATTAATACCAAGTGAGTTTCAAAATGTATGCAACTCCACTTTCAAAAGCACTATGACAATACTACCAACATAAATTCAACGTGATTCCAATGGAAACAAATCGCCAGGAGTATTCGCCCCTATTGCGTGGAGTGCTCCGCACGTGGAGGAGAACATTGACAATACCAAATTCCAACAGGCATCCCGCAATGAGTGATGCCAGTTGCTGGGGCACAAACCAATCGCCTGATTTATTTCCTTATTCTGCTGAGTGGCGGAAAACACGTTACTCTCCAGGTGGCAACACTCTGTGCAATAGGGACGGATACTCCTGGTGATTTTTCCCGATTGGAATCACATTGAATTTATTTCTCTGAATACTCACAATAATGAGGTCACCATGTATGCATATGCCGTGACCTGGTCTTCCAAATTTGGGGGCCAGCCACCAGTTGTCTCTTACATACCCCTTTGTCCTGATAAAGACCTGCCAGCGGGGGTTTTAAGTTACCCTCTACGCACTTAGTCGGGTTGAAACGTTGGCATCCCTCATTTTAGGGCTTGGACTACGGCTCACCACCCCTCCCTGAAATTGGATGAAGCATTTTTGAATTTGCTGGCATCATTCTGCCAAATGGATACAGAAGAACAGAGCAAAGTTGGTTTTTGTGGATAGGCCAGTTCATAATGGTTGATTCTTTTTCCAAACAGTATCTCAGCTAGTTTTCACTGAAAGTTATAATATTGTGTTCTTGAATTGTTTTTCTTTTTAATTTTTTTCTACCCTTCTCACACATGAGCACTTTTTCCCTGCACTCTTTTCTAGAGCAACCATCTATTGATATATTGTTATATGTTATAATGATTTTTGATTAACAAGAAAATATGAATAATATCTTGCTTTTAAAAAAAACCCAGTAGTTTCTGACTTTCTGGTGTGTCTTGAAGTAGAGTATTAGATTCTCTAGTGTGCAATAATTACAAGCAAGAAAAGATTTTTTCAAGTGACTTAGTCAATTAATTTTACAAGTCATTACCTCTCTGGTTTGTCCAAAGAGGGACGTTAGGATCACTTGTTGTTCTTACTGCAGTGTATACCCGAGTCCCCTGACATCTTTTGGGTTACCCCATTAGTTCACAATGACCATTAATATTTCAGCATATGTAGTTTAACTTTGATAGACCTTTGTTCAACAATGCTGTTCATGAAAGCATACTATAATACTTCGAAATGTGTGTATGTAATATAAATGTAGCCATTTCATACATCTGAAAATATGCTTTTCAAATTGTAATATTTTCTAAAATTGTGTACAGTTGCATAATGTTTTCACAGCAAATCCTAATTAAATAGCAATTCAGATGCTAATTGAAGATGCACAACATAAAAAAATATTAAAGTTAATTCAAAACAGTGATAATTAAAAAATATATTACCCTGATGGGGATACAAATCTGGTGCCTGCGTCTAAAAGTAGTCACATTTTCATAAAATCTTACTAATAAATTACACTTTTGCAATCAGGATTTCTTCTAATCATTAGGACAGAATTATGCCTTAATAAATTATATTCAAGCCAGTAACATCTTTTCAGAATTCCTGTTGGGAGAGAGAATTAATGAGGCGGCTGCCTAGCTCAGTTCTACAGTTAGCACTCCACCCTTCTAACAGTGCAAGCAGAATATTCTGTATTGATTTAAAACTAGAAGAAATTGCACATTATTATTCAAGGAGCCGATACAATTTATCTCGTTTTACAAGCCTTAATCAAAAATATTACTTTCTCTTGTAATGAAAAACATGAAATGCATGCGGATATAAACATTTCAACCGAGAAACATATTTATTATGAGTCTGCCCTCATTTTGTAACAGTACCACTTTGAGAGATATTGAATTAATTGATTTCATGTGACTCAAAATGTCATTTTAAATGTTTTTAATGGTGTAATTGATTTTTTTACTCCTGATGGTATTTAAAGAGAAAACGCCAGAAAACACATAACAGTCGATCATTGCAACTTTCTAATGTGATAGTGACAGTAATGTGATATGGGCTTATGTGACATCATTGACGTTATTGATGCAAGGGTAAAATGAGAAGTATGACAGTGCAAAGGAGGTGCTGCCACCAAATGATTGCTTTAAAATGTAACAATGTTAGAATAGCTATTATGAGTTTAATGATTTAGCACACTGTTACAGTGCTAAAACCAGTTCAGTTGTTGCGTTCACATGTATGTGGCCTAACAGCTAGAGTGATCGACCTCGAAGCTGGGGAAGCAGGTTCGAGTCTCGGCAGGGACGCTCAATATCCTGTGATTCTGGGCAAACCACTTCATCTCCCGGTGCCTAACAAACAATTAATGTGTCCGTCTGCAACACAACGGGTGCTCGTAAAAAGTGTTCTGACACCTTTGGGTCGAGTTCGCGCTATATGAAAATAAAAAAAATTAAAAAGTATACACATATTCAATCTGACCAACTAGCCACAGTAAGCGATACCAAAGGGGATAATGGACGGAGTGTTTGAGCAAATCAAACACTCACCCCCAGTCAACTGATCTGGGTTTAATCCATTATCATTCTTTAGCTCATTCCACCACCCCAGTTCAGACATGGCCATATGCAAATCAGTCTGATCTTGTGCCTCATGGGAACAGTCCAGCCTGAACTGCCAAGCCATCTCTTCCCTGGACCGGAAACAAGCATCCAACTAGCCACAGTAGGCATAACAATGGAACTCATTTCGTCCAAACTTCACCTCTAATGTGTCCTAGGCACCAGGTGGGTGTCCGGGTCCAGCACAATGAGAGGCGGATACAAGGTCACAGCCCATACACATTAAGGTACCTACAATTCATATTTGCGATCACTGAATTTACATGCATCAATGGTTTCACTCCTTCTTATCTTTCAGTATTGGGACTTCTTTACACAAAAAACATCTCCTACAGTCCTCTGCTTAATTGACGCCTTCAGCTCCTTCACGGAGCCCTGTACTACTGCTGCTCATTTTCCTGAAATTTCCCCCCCTTTCACTATATTCTTTAAGATGGCAAACGTTTTCCACCTGAAACTGAATATCACAGCACACCCCAAAAGCAGAGAATGTAAACCTGCCATCCTCTGCACTAGCTCTCCTAACTAGGCTTACACGCAGTGGATGGGATCTTATTCACACTAGTTTCAAATGTAAAAAGCCCAAGCTTTTGATGTGACATGTAATATACATAAATCTACACTGTATAATTATTGTTAGGTGATCACATTTCCAAATTCATCTTCTGTGTAAGATACAGCAGATCATCTTCCGAGGAGTAAATTACTCACTATTAAAATGCCCAGACTTAATTACCACAATGATAAATTGACCGGCGACCCTAGAAACCTCATCTCTAATTCTATGAGCTGTTCAACATACACTACCATAACTAGTTGCTGGTGCCGATATCATTCCTCTCCTAAATCCTAATATCCATCTACATGCTAATTATGAAAGCCCGTTGCACCTTTTATAAGGCTTGCATGTCTTACAAGACAATCTGCTACCATGCTCAGTCTTCTTGAAACTATAAGGAGAATTCTTTTTTTTTCTTGTTCCTTGACATATGGCTCACAGAGTACTTACTACCTCTGTAACAATTTAATTTTAATTTTGATCAAACAGTTTAGGTAGCTGCTTTTAGTCTTGGTTTTGTGATTGCTCTGTAGTGTTTTACACATTCGCTGTGGTATGTGGGGCCTTTCGGCCAAGATCCGATCCGCAATTTTATGATTTTCCTGTGCGGACATTGAAGGTCCGATGTTAGACGCTTATAGCCTAGGACTGATCTAACTGGGATGATGTCATGGGCTATTATCAGAAGTGGCTATCCTCACCCTTCCAATTAGACGGATTGATGAGGGTGCTCTTACACGGTCAAGGAGGACTCCCCATTATTCCTTGCAACAGAGAAGACACTGATGTCATGGAAGGGAGAGCACTTTTGATATCTTATGGACTCTGTTCTTGAAGTGTCTCACAGCCCTGCAAAGGCTATGCTCTTGTAATGTGGGACACTGTATGGGGTATGATTACGTTCTACTACCAGACCTTAAAATGAGAGGGTGGCAAGCTTCTTTTTTCCCTTTTTTAGAGGCCAAAATAGCTCCCTGTGTCCCTGCAGTAATGTCTAAGTGATACATTTCAATGGGGTAATGTTCAATATCTTGTTTACAGTCAGCCAGGAAAGATGCCCAAACCCCTGTTGTCTGACATTGTCTTTAGGCATGACTGCAAACATCTGTCTGACAGTTGTTGCTAACAGGCCCAGAAAACTTCTTCTTTAGTTCATAACTATTTACAAGAAATAGCCGTCGTAAAAAAGTATTTTGAAGTACTTGACTGAATTGTCAGCATTCGAAAAGCGTGTTCCACTCAAAGTACCTCCTGCAACCTGCCTTTAAGGTCCTTACCATCACTAGTGTGAATGCTCAGGCCTGAAAAAAGAGTCAGTCTCTTGCAGGTGTGTAGCAGATAGACTTGATCAGTTGCTGCTGATAGTGTTTGAGTGGATGTACTAAATTTGAGTCCCAGACTTACTCTCCTTTTTTAAGGTCATGCCAACAGACAACTTTAGCTGTGTGTTGTCAAAAGATGTACTGTGTACGCTACGAATACTTAGAGTAGGCTTTAATTCAGCCCACTGCTTTTTATTAGTTGATTTTTGTAAATCTAATTTCTTTCTTCTTTATTAAATTGCTTCCTTCCTAGTCTTCATGTGCATGTAACTTCTCCCACTTACTCCATTGCCTTCCCAACCCTCCCCGCTCTTCATCTGCTTTTCATCCCTCAAAAGATTCCTCCATTGCCCTGCCACCACACTCTGCTCTAGTACTGATTTTCATTCCTCTAGCAGTTTTTTTTATTGCACTGCCACACTTCTCCTCTCCTCCAATGTTTTTTTACCGTCACACTAAAGCTACTTGACTTTTTTCCTCCTTTGCTTGTTGTTTCTGTGCACTTCCTCTGACCACCACCTGTCCTTGCTCTTCTGCTGGTTTACATCCTCTCACCCGTTCCTCATTTTTCCACAATCCTTCCCCACGTTTGCACTACTTTTTAGCCCCCATGAGTTCCTCTATTGCTCTTCCACTCCATCCAGCACCTCTGTTGTATTTTGTCCCTATATGACTACAAGCTCCTAACTATCTTTCCACTCCCCTATCTACTTCTTCACTTCCTTCCTAGCCTTTTCCATGCGTCTGACGTCACGGTGGGCGTGTGCGGAGGATGTCCGGCAGCCGTCCAAACTGCGCATGCATCATTTTTTTCCGCACGGCGGTGGAATGTCCACCGCGGCGAAGCGGTTAATATTTGTTTGTGTGGGCCCCGTAGCTGAATATTGCTTGCTGGCTGCTTGATCCTTCATTTTTACGCTCATGTATTTAATTTGTTGTAATTTCAATTATGTATGAAAATAGCCATCAGACATGTTGGAATGGTAAATTAAACTTCTAAAAAAGAAGCAAAAGAGGCCATCAAGGTGTTACAATACAAATGCATGTGTTGTCATATTGTGACACATAGGCATGTGCTGGTGGATACACAGTTCAAAATGATAGTCCATGCATGCACTTATGTCATGATCAGAAGTGGCTGGTGACATTTGAAAGTGGTAGGGTGAAACAGTTGGGTATGACTTTTTTGTAGGGAGCAGCGAGAGCAAACTAAATGGACAAACTGGGGGTCCAGAGTGGGTCCTTCTCCCAAGCAAAAAATGAAAAAAGGTTGGCCAATGGTGCATTTTAAAGCAAATGAATTAGGTGATAAAGCAAGGCTTATAAAGCAGTGGGAACGTATCTTCTTAAATATTAAACACTTTAAAAACTGCCCCAAATGTTATTGCATTCATATATTCAATAGTCACTATAATGTCCAAATTGTACAGCGCAACAACTTCAGCTCTTTAACATGTGTGCTTTCCCAGTGTCTTGCACTGCATACGGCATCAACTTTGAGAAACAATGCTTTGACCAGGCTTTGGGAAGCACCCACAGCTGCTGGCTGCAATCAATCATATAGAAATATACGCAAGCAGGCCCGTAAGTGGGATAAAAACGTGGGGTCTCTCTAAAAGGGAACCTGTAAATGAAATTTCTGTGATACCCATAGAGTGCCATTGACCAGTATTTTGGTTTCTGTCTGAGATGTAATTGCATTCAGATAAATAACACAACTGACATGCATCCCCTGTCACTACAATTGGCTTTGTCAATGGTTGTTAACATTGGCAATGTTTCAATTTGGAAATTGTGAGTCTTTGAATAATATTTAGCCCTGTGGAAGGCATTTTGGCCTTCAGTTTTGTGCGCTTTATGTTAGATATGTATGGCTTTTTTCTCTGCATGTGTTGTCTATCTGCACATCTTCAACTGCCTCTCTTTCCTCTTTAACATGCTCTTTTCACTCTTCCCTGAATGCACTTTCTTGCAACTCCCTCACGTCACCACTTCCAAACACCACACTCATTCACATTTAAGCAGTTCATTCCTTTTGCCTTGTAAATATTTTAACATCTGTGTACCCCCTTCAAACACACACTTCCACAGAATTTCAATTGCAAGTGGATTACATGACCATTGTTCTGTGTGCTCTACAAATAGGTCAAACCACTGGCAGACACTTTGCTTTGCCTCAGAGCTCTCAATCAAAGCACCTAATAAACACCTGGCATGGTTCAAAATATGGACAATGCAGGAGTAATATGATGCATGGAAGAAAATACTGAAACACAACATGATAAAATAGCTAAAACTCTTGTGGAATGCAAGATTAAGTAAAATGTGAAATAAGAGAGGAACTAATTTGCTGACATGCATTGCCTTAACATTTTTAACATTCATTGTACGCAAATCAATCCGTGTTTTTGGCATTAATGTTAAGGGCATGAAGATAGGGCCCGTTTTATTGCCATACAACATATGACTGTGTTTACTATTAGTACATATTTCTCCCTTTGTGCTTGACTCACTTATTTGGAATAACTTTGCAAGGGAACAAAAATGCTGCTCGTCTTTTGGATCAATTTCACGGGGGAACAAATGCTGCAGTTCTAGTTCTTTTTAAAACTATTTTTATTTGCAAAGTAAGTAAAAACAATGCGGTCAGTACATTTGTATGGTCGAGTCAGAGAAGGCACCAGAAAATATATGAATAATCAGTTATACAGTATGAAAGAAATCAGCATTTAGAGCACAGTGGTTTCAATCCATGGTCTCTATGCCAGAATAATGGGTCTGGGGAGGCTCACAAAGGTTACTTCTGAAGTCGTTCCAGCGCGACCACACCTCCCCCCATTTACGTGGGCACCCTCGTGCCATGTAGCCAGTCTTTTCTTGCAGCATGCACCAGTCCATGTCTCTTTTCCATTCAGTTAGCGTCGGCGTTGCAGGAGCGCCCCACAATCGAGCAATGTTTCTTTTTGCCACCATTTGCCCCAGTGTGACCCAGAGCTTCCCCTTCGTAGGCAAATCTGTGGGCTCCCAGATGTTTAAGAGGCATCTCTTAGCCTCTGGTCGCAGTTCTACTTCCCACACCTCTTGCATGCAGCGCACCACACGCCTCCAGTACCTTCGTACCAGCGAGCAATCCCATAGTATATGAAAGAAAGAGACCGTTTCACCACAGCCCCTCCTGCAAAGCCCCTCCCCTCCTCTACCCATTAACATCAGCCTAGTACAGGAGAGATAAACTCTGTGTAATATTTTAAGTTGAATGAGTCTTAATCTAGACGAAATTGCTACCTCCTTAGGGGAGGCCAACGCACTCATCCATTCTTCATCATCGATCTCCAGCCCATCCGCTTCCCACCTCCCCTTAAGGGAAAGGAGTGTATCCGGGGAATTGTTTATTAGTTTTTTATATGTGAGGGAGATGGCGTGTTCTGGCAAGTGCCCATCTAGCAGTCTGTCTTCGAGTGGAGAGGCTTGTGGGGGTGTGGTCCCCGGGGTATGTTGGTCTGGAGAGAATGTCTAACTTGCATATATCTAAAGTACTCAGTTTGGGCTAGTTCATAGGTTTCCTGCAGGTAGGTGAAGGATCTAACTCATTGGGGCCCCCATAAATCTTTAATGTGGGAGATACCTATAAGATCCCATTTATGGAAACCCTTCGTTTTTCCCAAGGTGCCTAATTTTTCGGACGACCAAAGTGGAGTGGCCATGGTAAGGACATTGGACCAGCCAAGTTTCTGCTGCGCTATGTGCCATATTTGCACCAAGTGTTTCGTTGGTCATGTGAGCAGGTATTTGCCGGGTCGAGAATAGAGTGTGGCTTCATAGTTCCCTCCGGGGAGTATCCATCTGTCCATCCCATACCTTGGGTCATTTCCGTCACTATATGTTACCTGGTTGATCGCAGAGAGGTATGCGGCCCAGTAATACTTGCGGATATCAGGGAGGGCTATCCCTCCGTTGTACCAACCCAATGTAAGTTTGTGTAGCGCAATTCTAGGCGTACCAGACCAGAGGAGGTCTCGCTGTGCCGCTTCCACTGCTGTAAAGTAAGAGTTGGGCACCAGGTCCGGGTAGTTCTGAAGTGCGTAAAAGGCCATCATTTTAAAAAGGGCTGCGCGGCCCAACAGGCACAGAGGCAGCTTTTGCCAAGTAGTGGAATCACGTTGGAGCCGCCTGAGAGGCGGCAGTAGGTTTCTTTCGTACATCTTAGTCTTGTCTGTGGAGACAAAGATCCCCAGATATTTGAAACCATCATTCACCAACGTGATCGGGCAGGTACTGGGAAGCCCAGGGGGGCTACCATGTAGGGCGTAAAGAAGAGACTTGCTCCAGTTGATTCGGAACCCGGAGTTCCTCCCAAAACTCGTAAATATGTCAAGTGCCGCCATAATGGACCTTCGGGGTCTCGTTAGGTAGAGGAGAATGTCATCAGCGTATAGGGAGATTTTATCCTCCCAGCCATTGGCCCATCGAATCCCTTTGAGATATACGTCTTGCCTAATCCATGCAGCAAGCGGTTCGAGAGAGAGTGCAAACAGGAGGGGGAAAGCGGGCAATCCTGTCTGGTTCCCCTTTCCAGGGCAAAGACCTCAAACTACTGCTTGGGCTAATAGCTCTGTATAGAGGAGACGGATCCACGCTATGAAGTTTGGGCCGAAACCCAGTTTACGGAGCACCGCGATCATGTAGGGCCATTCTAGGGTGTCAAATGCCATGGTGGCATCAAGAGAGACCACCACCGCATCTTCTTGTAGGGTGTGACACCTTCCCAGTACACCATTGAGGTTGAGTGCCGTATTGCGATGGGGCATGAAACCCGATTGGTCTGGGTGGACTAAAGCGGGTAGGACCGACTGAGCCTATTGGCGAGAGTTTTGGCCAGTATTTTCGGCTCTGCATTAATCAGCGAGATAGGTCTATACGATGAGCATGACTCTCCCCGTTTCCCTTCTTTTGGTATGGCTACAATAGTGGCTATGCGTTGGTCTCGCGGCAGGGAGACCGCCGCCTTGCTATCCTCAAACATGTGTTTAAGGTGTGAACTGAGTGCTTCCGGCTTTAGCTTGTAGAGCTCAATTGGAAGACCATTAGGTCCAAGAGCTTTACCTGGGCGGAGGTCTGTGATTGCACGTTCCAGCTCGGCGGTGTCGAGTGGGAGCTCCAGGGCGTCTCGGTCATCATCTGACAAGCGTGGCATCCGAATGTCTGCCAATAAGGCTACGGAGTCTTCTTCCAGGCGGTCTGATCCTTTACTATAGACCTGCTGGAAATGCCTTGCAAATTCCACAACAATATCACAGGGCTCCGTAACCACAGCCCCGGAGGCTGTGCATATCTCTGGGACGACCCTATTCGCCTGATGCTTGCGGTCTAGCCATGCCAGAAGTTTACCAGCTTTGTCGCCCTGATCGTAAATCCTACCTGTCCTATCTGTCGACACAGTTTTGGCCGCCTCCGTTACCAACTCCCTATATTCCGCCGTTTTAAGGTGTAACCGGTGGAGCGTCTCTGGTTTCCGATCTAAGCGTGCCGCCTCCTCCAGCGCCGTAAGGTCTGTTTCAATAGAATTGATCTGCGCCTCTTTGTCTTTA
Organism: Lissotriton helveticus; assembly: GCF_964261635.1. NCBI lineage: Eukaryota > Metazoa > Chordata > Amphibia > Caudata > Salamandridae > Lissotriton > Lissotriton helveticus. Next base: position 192,093,945 of record NC_136072.1, read on the forward strand.
CGGCGGCCAGCAATTGCCGACAGAGCCTCTCCCCTAAGCACGGTTTTAAATGCCTCCCACAGTGTTACAGAGGAGCTCACCGACCCAACATTGTGTTCGAAGTATCTAGTTATGGAGAGGGTCAGCATTTTCCTGAGCTCTTCACTTTTAAGGTACCAGGCATTTATCGGTGTAATACAGCCCTCTCGTCTAGTCCCGACCGTAATGTGTGCCCAAACTGGTGAATGGTCTGAGATACCTCGAGCTAAGTGTGTGGCGTCTTGTATGACAGTGTCTTGTTGGAGCAGAGTCAGTATATAATCCAATCGGGAGAATGAGAGGTGTGGGCCAGAGAAAAAAGTGAAGTGTGCGTCAGTGGGGTGCATAAGTCGCCACACGTCTGTTAATCCAAAGGCCTCTAAAAAGTCAGCCAACCATTTTTGCCCTTGGGGTGTGTCTATGGGAGGGTGTCTATCTAAGGTTCCTGAGACCACAGCATTAAAGTCCCCCCCGATGATTAGCTGACCGTCCGGAAGGGAGAGGAGGAGTTTGCCCAGGTCTGCGTAGGATTGGGTTTGAAGACCAGGTGGGATATAAGAGGAAAGAAGATTTAACCTGCGACCCTCCCACCTTCCTGACAGTGCTGCAAAGCAGCCCTGCGGGTCTGTGTCTGTGTGGTCAATGAGGAGGGGCAAAGAACGGCGCAGAAGGATTCCCACACCTCTGGAGCCAGAAGTGAAGCCGGAGTGAACCGCTAGAGTGTATCCCCATCTATTGAGGGCCTGGCACGCATTACCCAGCAGGTGAGTTTCTTGTAGTAGTACTGCGTCAGGGAGGTGGCGTTTAATAAATTGTAAGACGATAGTCCGCTTAAGCCTATCCCCCAACCCGTTCACATTCCAGCTGAGGACCTTAAGACTCTTGTCTCACCTCTTAGCCATATCCGTTACTGTGTGAGAAAATTTGACCATGCACTCTGATGCGTCCCTCGACTCCATTCAATGTAACAATACGTGACCGTAAAAACCTCCCGCCCCCCCTTCCTCCCCCTCTCCCCAACAATTCAAAACAGTGCAGAAAGAGATAGATACACATTTCAAAGGGCCCATAAACTCTTACTTCCCGGCCCTGACAGTCGCACACTCCCTCCCCCCGAACAAACCCCCCCACCCTGCTCCCTGCTCTGTAGGTTTAGAACTACCCACTACCCCAATTAGCAGAGCGCCTTTCGCCCAACCCCAACCCTGAGAGAGGAAACCTCCCCCCCGAGGAACTCTGTTAGGGAGAACGTGGGCCAGCCCCAACTCCAGCCGCCGCACCTGTGCTGCCCCCAGATCAGTTGTCCCTTGTGTCTGTGGGGCACCCTAGGATAAGTCCCATAGTCTCGGATTCAATGGACGGACGGGGTCACTACCCAGCCCGGTAAACAACACATATCCCACATATAGGAGTCATACATTACAGTTCGGCAAAGCGTGGTTCCGCCGTCCGAGTCCTCATCTTGCTGCTGTGTCATGGAGTGAGTCCCAGCGGGGACTGTTCGATCTGGAACGCCATGACCTTTGGCTGCGCTCGTCTCCCTCCAATCTCCCCGCCGCAGAACCAGGGGAAGGGGCCCTAGTCTCTCTCCAGTTGTCTCGGTCTTGTCGCGTCCGTGTCTCCGGTGCTGCCGTGCCCAGCCACTCCTGGACCGCCGCTGGTGAAGTGAAGAATAGGGACTTGCCCCCCGCAATAACTTTGAGTTTAGCAGGGAAGAACATCATATTTTTGACGCCTCGTTCTCGGAGTGCCGCTTTAACTCCCAGGAAGGAGCGCCGTTCCTGCTGCACCTGCAGTGTAAAGTCGGGGGAAAATCGGATGGTGGCCCCCTCGTATTGCAGATCTCCCTGTTGTCTGCCGCTTGGAGGATGGCATCTCGGTCCCTATAGTTCAATATTTTGGCGATGATGGTTCTAGGCGGAGCCCCCAGCTTGGGCTTAGGGACCGGGGCACGGTGAGCTCGCTCCACTGTAAAGATCTTGGAGAGTCTCTTTGAGATCCTCCAGAAACAGTTCCACACTGTGCTCCTCCGTTCCTTCCGGCACACCTACCACGCGGATATTACTCCTTCGGGCCCTCCCTTCCTGGTCCTCGAGTCGCAGGGCCATTTGGCGGTGCTGGTGGACAAGCTCGTTGATCCGACCTTCGAGCTGTTTTTCCGAGGCCTGCAATATCTTAATGTCCGCCTCGTTAGTTTAGACCTGTCCGTGGTCTTGCCCAGGTCTGTGCGCAGCAGGTTTACCTCAATGGAGATCTTGTCCATTTTCATCTCGAGGTTAGGGCCCAGTGTCTGAATAGCGGCCATTATGGAGGTCAAGGAGGGCTCTGCCTGGGCCGTCGTGTCCTCTGCTGTCGCTCCAGGCTGCCCCTGTCCCATCTGCACCGCATACTTATCAAGTTTGTTGGTCTGGGTCGACGTTCCCCCTTTGGGTCGCATGTTGGATACCGCCGCCCTCACCGCCAATTCTTTGGGCCTCCGGCTTGTGGGTCGTTGGTAGAGATGTCCTGCGCAATCGCCTCTTCGTCGACAGGTCAATATCTCATCCGCACTGCAGGGCAACTCCGCCGCCACTCGTTTTTATGAGCAGCACCGCTCCAGGCCCAAGCCCGTGACTGTACCCAGGGGCGCCTCCCCTTCGGCGCGGAATGGCCCAGTGCGCCAAAGCCAAAGCAAGCAAGACGATCAAGGCTTCTCCTCCCCCCGGGAGCAGGCCTCAAAGAGCACTAATGCATTCCTCCGCGACCGGGCGTAGGCAGCTCCCCTGCAGATGGTCGCGTGCTGTCTAGGCCGCAGTAGCTTGCTTCGTAACACCACCTACGAGCCCGGGGCTCTCACGTCCCACCCTCGTCTCCGGGCTCTTGCCTGGCCAGGTCCGCGTCGTAGCGATCTGCTTTTCCGGCCACTGTGCCGCCTACACCATCAGCTTGCGGTCCTCGGGCCCGCCCCCGAGGCCAGAATGTCCTCTTGGCGAAGCGTCGCCGATTCCCTTTTCGCCTGTATGCCTGCAGCACACCCGGGGCCGGTGGTGAGGGCCGATTGAACACGGGTGACGCCCCGTCAGGCTCCTGTGCCCCTTTTGCCACCTTAGTTCTTGGCCCACACAAGATTGAGGTCCGCGGCGCGGTCCGGCGCCGGTCCGGACCCCGCCCACAGGAGAGGCCCTACTCTGGCCCAATCCACGAAGATAGGCCGTGAAGCCGGGGCCTCTATTACGGCCGCTCCCGGGTCACGGGCTCCAGGCCGTGTCCCCGGGCCGCCGCCGCACTGGAGATCGCGGCGGTGTGCCCCCGCTGGGTCCTAGAAAGCCGCTCGAGGCACGGAGCTGTAGTGCCTCACGTCAGGGGCCGGTGCGCCGTTGGAGAGGCGCCCCAGCCAGGATTTCACGCCGGATTTAGAGGGGACAGCAGAAGTCCCGACGGAGCCCTGAGATTAGGCGGCCATCGTAATCGGCGCCCGGCCACGCCCCCCGCAGTTCTAGTTCTAAAGGGGCCAGTGATCTGCAGCCAGGGCCTGGGATGTCACAGTAGGGGAGGTTTGCATGACCAGGGGTCTCAGTACAATATACATAACTCAAGATTAGCATTATGATGCTTACTATTATTGATGACAATGCACCAAATCCCACGTGCTTGCATCCACTTGTATGTGTGACAAATGGGAAAGGGTGTGATCTATTTCCGTGAATTATTGATTGCTGCCCTCATGCAGTGACGGAGACTCCAATACTCAAAACAGTGATGCTGAAAGTGTCACTGGCCTACAGTGGCTACTACTATAGACTGCAATGGCAATGAAGGGCTTTAGAACAGTAAGCCATGCGTCGTGCTTCACAGTTCAGAAAGTTGATTTACGGCCTGGCTTCTGTCTCCTGCTTCAGAGCGAGACATGGCAGGCAGCCTGGGCTAGCCAGCCCAAACTTAAATACATCGATTTGTTTAGAGATAAAATCAGATCTCTGAATAAATAGATCTATTTAATATTTGTGCCGGAATGTGTAGGAATTTCAGTGGGGTACAGCCCCAGAGCCCTAATGGAGAAACTGCCCCATGTTATTATACATCGATGGACGTTCTAGAACGGGTTTTCTCATAAAGACAAACTATTCCAAGATTGCCACCAGTGTATCAACATGCGGCACACTTATACACATTTTTTATTCTCATGTTTTTATATAAGTTTCACTACGCTTTACAACCAAGCATTGGCAAATTTCATAGCTTAGCTCTGACATTTTAAAAGCAATATCTATTGACTTGACCAATGCTAGCTGATTTCAATTCATGTTAGCCAATATAGCATAACTCTAACAATCAAGCTAGTTTTCTTAGAAACTGATTGTGAATAGCAAGAAGTTAATTCCTTAGCTTGGACTCATTATAATCATGAAGAACCTTTGTGCCTCTCAGCTGAGACGTAGACACCATCTCCTTAACCATGATCAGGAATATAGGACCAGATGTACGAAGCATTTTATCGGTGACCGTTTGCAACCGGTAAAATGCATTTTGCCAGGTACAAAAGGCAAAATGTGACTCCATAACATGTTACCGAACCACATTTTGCATTTGTGATTCGGTGTTCAGGGCGTCCCGTCCGAATACCTAATAGCACTGGTATGTATGAATGTTTTGGGAGCCCTTCCCCTTTGTGAAAATGGGTGAAATATTTTTTAGGAGCAGGCAGTGGTCCCATGCAATCACAGACATGGTGGTCTTCTGACCCCAGCAGGCCACAATCCCTGTGATTGTAACCATTACCAATGGGTCGCAAATTGCAACTTGCCTCATGAATATTAATGAGGCATCTCCATTTGCGACCCATTGGGAGTCGCAAACAGTGTGTGAGACAATATTGTACATAGCTGTTTCCGATTTCCTAATTACGAATTGCAAAAATCCGCAATTAGGAAATTGCAAACTGGCTTCTTATGTACATTTGGCCCATAGTACATTATGGATTGAGTTTCCTCAGCTTGTAGCTCCACACTCCTTGCTATTTGGCAAAATTATTTTCCACCACTAGTGCAGATCAATTTGTATGTCGTTGGTGACACTTTTAATTTGTACTCTTTTTGTAGAAGTGAGTGTGTATTTAAACATGCCAAAGGAGAATATAAAGCCTTTACAAAATGCTGTGAATATAATTGATTTTCTCTTGTGTTGATTTTGAATATGAACAGCCACTAAAAATAACATGTATCCACTAACAGTTTGTGTAAGTCAACATATTAGCAAATTCCCTGAGTTCTTGTTAATACGATATCTTGATTATGGATGCAAAGGCAAGTTATTTTTAAACATTGTTTACCTAAGACAGAGAAGCCACGAAAACACGAGAGGAAACAAAACAAGTATTGGCAAAACCATTAGGTCTAGCTTTAATGTATATTAAAGCAAACAGTTACAGTGAAGCACAAATGCTGTTTAGTTCATAAAGTCTGACCTACTGGCCTTGCCAAGACTAAGTAAAAGCAAAAAGGATTGCTTTTTGCATAGAATGCATCTAGGAGTTAGATACATGAATGTGATGAGTGTACTTTTCAGATGTAAAATAGTTCCTCTTGCATCATGTTTTCTTACAGAAGCACTTACTAAAAGGCAGAATGATACAACAAACAGCCAATAACATGTGGTGAGAGAGAAAAATACTTCTCTGGAAGGAGCCAAATGCCACTCTGTATATTTTAAGGAATTGTTACAATAAGTATTGAAGACTGCTTCTCTCCCCAGCAGGACCTAAAAAGGGAAACGCAACAAAAAAAGGAATGCAGAGATGTGGGGAGGAATCGCAGACTGACCCTTGTTGGTATTTAAATGAGGTGATGGTTTACTCAGAGCTATTTAAAGTGCGATTCCATCTCAAAAGTGTGTTTTTATGACTAGCCGGGCAACTCTTGTTAGGCAGCTAGATGTTTTATAAGGCACTGAGAATGGCAAGAATGTTAATACAGGCATCCAAATCCCCTGCACAACAGCTGCAGGGAAAGCAGGCGAATTATTAATGATTTCTGAATTATGTACAGTACAGAAAAATGAACAAAGGAGCCAAAGAAATTGCAATTGTTTCGCTGATTTTGAAAAGTTTAATAATTTTGTGTAATTCCTTTTTGCAAATTTGAACAGCAAGAAGTGCATAGAGTAAACTCTTGAATGTAAATTCACTTCAAATTATTGACTGCGGCACAATTGATATATATTTAAGAAGGAGTCATTTAATTCATCAGGAACTCTATGGCAATACAACACTTTTTTCCCTATCCTACAATGACTCAGTGTGCATGTGCACAAGCACAGACACAGCCACCATTATTGGGCACCCGGCATATGTATATTCACATGTGGTGTGCACTCATGCATGTTAGTCTAGGACAAACGGTGGGGTATGCATGTTTGGCCCGCTAGGCAAAGCAGCATTTTCCCACTGAAGTACTTCTTACTCTCCAGCAAAAACTATTTTTTTTGCTGTTTGTGATGTACCCTAAAGTTCCTCCCTTACCTCGCTTTAGGAAGGCTGTGACCGCATCTTAATATATTTGATTTGGTAAATTAAGTGTATTTAGCACGGAGACATGGTCTAAGTTTTTCCCAACATTTGTATGAAGTTTAATAGTGTGTGATTAGTTCCTATTAACCTAAGGGTATATTTATCAAAGGTTTTGCATCACCCTTGGGCTATGCAAGAGAATGCAGCATGACACAAAACCTACTATGAGAAAAGAAGTGGGGTTGGAAGCGCACACCAATTAAAGGTACTCAAAAGGTAATCAAATATTGATAACAAATAAACAATCTAAACACAATTGGTGCAGCAGTGTAACCCTTGCTGTCTTACAGGGGTCAATAGACAAAAGTGGAAAAATGCTACCAAGACGGTCGCAACACTGCGCACTATCCACAAATGGTCACAAAGTGACCCTCTAGGTCATTGAATACAATTTAACAACCCTATATCAAAAATGAATCACTAGAATAGCAAATATACTTGTAAATGTAAATCTTTTCAGGTAATTGTTGAAATCCCCAATCCTACCGTCTTGGTAGCATTTTTCCACAAAACCTACTATGACATTTATCAAGCCACGCAATGCCACCTTGCGTGGCCCTGTGTGGCTGGTAATTCTGGAGTAATACAAGGCAGTGCAAGTCTCTGCCTTACTTTATACTGCCCCATGGAAGCGTTCCTTGGGTGGAGTGTGGGTGTTCTCACGTATCCACCCATGCATTTTTTCACATTCCCAGACTTACCATGAGTGGCAGAACTGGGAGTGCGTCAAAATGCTAAACCTTCCCAGGGAGGAGTAATGAGGAGCAATATCTTAATTTCTCCTCGTTTTTTCCTCTTTGTACGTGTGCTGAATTTTGCAGCACACATCGAAAGAGGAAAATGCCTCAAAGGATTGTTTTTGTGCAGGAAGGTGTCCCTTCAGACTCCAGACCATGCAAAATTCAGGGGCTAGCCTCATTCATGACCTCTCGAACCAGACCCATATCACCCCCCACCTTAAGAATCTCCACTGGATTCCCATTCAGAAGAGATGCCAATTCAAGATGCTGATCCATACCTACAAAAGCCATACAGAACCACGGACCAGTATACATCAACCACCGCCTTAACTTCCACCAACCTCCCAGACAACAGCGTTCCGCCTCCCTCTGCCCTCGCTCAAACGCCCTGTATCTGCCGAAGAAAGTGTGGAGGATGCTCCTTCTCCTACCTTGATTTCAAATCCTGGAACGACCTCCCACTTCGCCACCGGACCTCCACCTCTCTACTAGAATTCAGGAAAGGACTTAAGACCTGGCTGTTCAATTGAACCCTCCATAGCAGCAGGATTCTCAGTGCCTGGATACCCTTGCTGGTGAACAGCCACAGTTTATAAGTCCTGTTTGATTGACACACTCACCATAGTGCAAAGATCAGTGTGTGATGTCTATAATATGTTTTTTACTGGAAGAATAACCTTCTAGTACAAAGTACTATGCATAGACTAACTTAAAACGTTTTCCCACCTTGAATGTACGGTGCAGCATGCAAGCAACGTGGGAAAAGGTAGGAGAAATAAAAAAAATCTCCTTGTTAGAGTATGAATCGAGATGGCGTTACTTTTGGGTGCAAAGCTATGTCTACCAGTGTTAGCAGGTAGGTTTTGCATCAAATAACATGGGTGGTAGTGTGGAAACGCCCCTGTACCATCCATGGGATGGCACCTTGACGGATGTATGACGTTACAACTCATACTTTTACAACGCATGCCATTACAACGAATTTTTTACAACGCAAAAACTTTTACAACGCATGTATTTACAACGCATGTTTTTACAACGCAGGTACTTTTACAACGCATACCATTACAACGTAAGTATTGGTAAGTATATATTATTTTTTTAAATTTAAAATAATTGAAAATAATATAATTTAATTTAATTTAATTTAATTTAATTTAATTTAATTTAATTGATTTAATTTATCAATTTAAATTTAATTTTATTTTATTTTTACCTTATACCCCTGTACCCCAAAAACCCAAAACTGACCCTGAACCCTAAAAATACCCCTGTACCCCAAAAAAACCAAAACTGACCCTGAACCCTAAAAATACCCCTGTACCCCAAAAACCCCAAACTGACCCTGAACCCTAAAAATACCCCTTTACCCAAAAACCCAAAACTGACCCTGAACCCTAAAAATACCCCTGTACCCCAAAAACCCAAAACTGACCCTGAACCCTAAAAATACTCCTTTACCCAAAAACTGAAAACTGACCCTGAACCCTAAAAATGCCCCTTTACCCAAAAACTGAAAACTGACCCTGAACCCTAAAAATACCCCTTTACCCAAAAACTGAAAACTGACCCTGAACCCTAAAAATACCCCTTTACCCAAAAACTGAAAACTGACCCTGAACCCTAAAAATACCCCTTTACCCAAAAACTGAAAACTGACCCTGAACCCTAAAAATACCCCTTTACCCAAAACCCCAAAACTGACCCTGAACCCTAAAAATACCCCTTTACCCAAAAACTAAAAACTGACCCTGAACCCTAAAAATGCCCCTTTACCCAAAAACTGAAAACTGACCCTGAACCCTAAAAATACCCCTTTACCCCAAAACTGAAAACTGACCCTGAACCCTAAAAATACCCCTTTACCCAAAAACTGAAAACTGACCCTGAACCCTAAAAATGCCCCTTTACCCAAAAACTGAAAACTGACCCTGAACCCTAAAAATACCCCTTAAAAAACCCAAACATATAAAATTTAAAATATAATTATATACTTACCAATACTTACGTTGTAATGGTATGCGTTGTAAAGGTACCTGCGTTGTAAAAACATGCGTTGTAAATACATGCGTTGTAATAGTTTTTGCGTTGTAAAAGTTTCGTTGTAATGGTAGTGCGTTGTAAAAGTTGCGTTGTAATTGTTGTTTCCCCACCTTGACGCAAAGTGATGCAAAGCAGAGCAAAACGTTTCTTGTTTAACTTTAAGAGTTACTTCCTAGCACAATTTCTTTTTTTGCTCTAAAGAAAATCAATTATCAACATTTTGACCTACTTCGTGTCATGTTTTGGGACTTTGCACTAATGCAAAGTGGTGACAATCCTGCTCTATGTTGTGTACAATATAGACACTTGTTCATGGAATCTCTTACACAAATAATGACTCTGATAGTGGTATAACATTTAATTATTGCCTTAAATGGAAATATAGACGTTCCGGTACTCAGTATTTAAAGTACCAGTTTGGTCCTGAGAAGTGCTGGTACTCTCCCTTTAAAGAATATATGTCTTTACCACGAATACAAATACTCCGCATGGCATTACCACGCGAATTTTACTTCGCAAGTGGCTTTACCACGCAGCTTTTTAGTAAACAGGTTCTAACATCGCATTTAAAAAACGTTACGTTCAGCAGCTCTTACTTCCATCCACCATTGAAATATGCGTGAAAACACGTCTACCAAAACTAAAAAAGGACTACAATTTTGACGTACACTGCCACGTCTTTGGTGCGGCTCTTTTCTTTTACTTTTTAATGACACTGTAGTGCGTTTTTTTAATGTATGTAGCCTGCTCGTTTTTTTTGTTTTTTTTTAATGGGGGGGAGACCCCCCCAACCCCCCCAACGTCACGCAGAACTTACAAGCAGGACGACCAAAAGGAATACCACTTGCGTGGTAAAGACGGTCGTGGAAGGCACCCGCGTTGAAGAGACGTTTGCGGGGTAAGTGGATCGTTGATAACGTCATGCGTGGAAAAGACTTTGTTGTAAATGATGTTTCCCCCCTTTAAATGTATTGCTGCAGTGCTGAGAAGTGCAGGTATTCTCCCTTTCAAGTTAAAGAGGAGCAGGTATTTACTATTTTGAGTACCTGTTTTCTCCTGAAAAGTGCAGGTACTCTCCCGGGCAATTAGAGATTACAAAAAGGAACATTGACATTTGTTAGCACCAAGGCAATGCAAAGCAAAAGCATCACTTCCCCATTGGTGAGGGCTGACTCCAAACAAATTATGGGAGAGCGCGCATGCGTATAAGCGCATACAGACTGCAACTGCATGCTGATGCCAAGTGACACCAGGGCTCGAGTCGGGGTACCAAGCGGGTGGACGGCATCCCCCCACTTATTTTACCGTGTGGACGCCGTCCCCCCTGCCAAACAGCTGGACTTCACTCTTTGGCCTCTCTGGGACGAGATCGGAGCTCACAGCACGCTGCTCACGCCCGCCAGATCGGAGCTCACAGCACGCTGCTCACGCGCTGGCTTCTCAAATGCAATCGCATCTAAGGGGTGAGCTAGGGAAGGCAATGAGCCCGATGGTGCAAACCACCTTTCGTGACGTCACTTCCTGTCATGATGTCACTTCCGGTGACAGCGTCCCCTCACTTCTTTTTTTTGGACTTGTGCCCTGAGTGACACCATGTCATGCTTGACACTTTTAAAATGCCCGAATAATTTTAGCCAAACCCTGCTTTTAAGGATAAAAAAATAGCACCAAGACCCAAAATGCCAGGACTGAAAGCTTCACCCATAACTCGCTTGGCTGATATGCAAATCATCTGCGGCAATACCACCACATACGTCACCAAAGGGTGTAAGGATGCAAATTTTTTTTGACTTTATCGAATAGGGGGGCTCGGGGGCTTTCACCTTCAAGCTGGCTTCAATAAAACACACCCCAGCCTGTTCTTCAATACTGAAGACTCGTGCCAACCGAAGACTGAAAACAAGATAATCAGCAAACAAGGCACACAGGAAGTACCGAAGAGCAAAGAAAGGTCAATAAACAGCTTAGTGCAAGAACAAGCACAAACCTCCAGGAATAAACCATCCCTCCGAGCGGAGGGAGTGTAATTTGAAAGGGTAAAAAATGTCTCAATGCAGCTGTTCTGACGTGACAGCCAGCCACCAGGGGGCCTGTGTGCATCAACAGCCTGGCTTAGAATGAGAAATAAAGGGCACAGATCCCAAAACCAGCATGTTGGGTTTTCATTGTGTTAGTTTGCATGTGTCTTACTTTAGGTACGGGCCAAGGCCATCCTACACGGTGCGTAGTGTGTGCTAAAATCGAATTTAAACGAATTAAAACACTTTCCCTGCCGCTAGCGTGTAGAGTAGACATAATATATCAGCAGCCGGGTGCCGGTTGGGAGAGCAGTGAGTAATCCAATGTTTTTCTAGGTGGGTGATTGAACGGACAGGCACAGGTGCGATGCAAGTGGCAGGGTGTCATTTTCGCGGTAGCCGAAGTGCCTGCTGTGTTTCTTGTCAGCGGCATTTATCTCTGCTCACGGTTGAAATACAATGGGATCGGATTGCGAGAAAAAGTAATTTCATGGTCGTGGTTTGGTTTCTTTTCTGCCCTAGTGGCCATAAACCAACTCGGTGACGTGCGCTGCTTCGTGTACTTAGTCTCGCGTGCATTGAAGGGGTGCCCGTCCAGAAGCCTGCTGCTGACACTCAAATACACCGTAAGTATTCTAAAAGCAGCGCTCTCAAGTTTACCATGTCCATGCATGAGTAAATCAAGACTTTTTCGCTGTGTACTAGGATTTGTATTTTAGTTTACCCAGGGCTAAAAAGCCCAGAAATCAGAAAAAAACAAGCATTGACAAAGCCAATATGTTTGGTGTTGGTTGCTGGAATTTTGCAGTGCTTAATTTGCTTTTTGCATTTTGAAAATCTTTGATGTTGTCAGAGCTGCCGGGCCTTGTCAATAAAAAAAGAAAAAGAAAATGGCTAAAAACAAAAAGCCTCCTCCTACTGCCAAAAACAAAAAAACAAAAAACATCTTTCACTCTTTTATCCCTCCACTATCCTTTTCAATCAAAATGAACAGACTAACATGTTCACTTCTCAAATTCCATATTCAACTATACTAATTCACCACTAATCCTTTATGGGTTCCGGAGTGGCGTGCTACTCGCCAGAAAAGTGATTCAACACCCATCAGGTGTAACAACTGCTATATGAATGCAAACCTTTCTTCCCCTTTTATCCCTCCGCTATCCTTCCCACTCCAAATACCTGACTAATATACACCACTGAAATTACTTCATATTTCACCATATTAATCCACCACTAATCCTTTATGGGCTTCCTGAATAGCGTGCGTCAACACCCCATCAGTGGTAACAAGCGCTATATAAATACAAACCTTTTTCCTTCTTTATCCTTCTGCTATCATTCCAAATCCAAAAAACTGACTAACCTATCCACCACTTAAAATGTACTTGCATGTTTCACTATACTAATTCAACACTAATCCTCTATGAGTTCCGGAGTAGAGTGCTATCCCCCGAAAAAGTGCTTTGACGCCTTGTCAGGGGTAGTAAGCGCTATATAAATGCAATTACAAATCAATACAGTACAATACATTGCGTGGTAGTCCCTAGCACGGAAGGGAACTACTTTGTGTGTGGCTGTGTTCCTGTGAAAGGAGGGCAGATTTGCCATCACTCACAGTGAAGTTAGCCAATGGCTGAAGTGGGCTGACCCAACGACCCAAGCACTTTGCTGTGGTAGGTGGAAGGAAATAGTGAATGACACAATATTAGTCCAATGGAGGAAGAGGGCTGGCTAATATCTGTTGGAAGTAAGCACATTTAGTGGTGTAACATTAACCCCACGGTGCTGGTGCATCATAGCTCCAAGAGGGTCCCTCAGCACAATGCACTGGAGGATGGGCCGAGGACCCCTCCATGTACTTTGCAGGGTGGTAGCCTCAAGTTTCATTATGCTACTGAGCACATTATATATGTCATTTTAGTAAAATAAAAATGAGACAGCTAATGCCAGACCTAAAAAGTGCACTGGATGAGATACTGAGACATGGAAACTGAAAGCTTGAGTGTTCTGTGAGTGGTGAAAGTGCAGATTGAGGTTTTGCGGCAGTGAAGCAGATGAAGACAAGAGAGATGAAAGCTATTGAATGACACAAAGGCTAGGAGACACTGTGCTCCAGGCCTAGGTTTTTCCATTTACAAATCATTGCTTTCAGTTGTGTTCATTTAGATCAAATAAAACTAACCAAGATGACAATCGCCTGAAAGCATTGTGTTTTTATCACGTTTGATTGCAATGTTTTGTTATCACCTTTATTATTTTATCTTAGTTATTTTTTTCATTAACAGCATGATTTATTTTTCAAATACTTTTCTCTCACGTAACTCCAAATATAATGTGAAAGAAAAAGGAAGTGGCAAAATTGAAAGGCAAATGTTTGAAAGGCCTAATTTATTTTACAAGGGGAATGGCAATGAAAGAAATTCTCCTGCTATGCTATTGTGGTGTTCTACATCTGCCTGGAGAGCAGATCTGTAGCTGCCTACTCCTCCCCATGCTAACTTTGTGTGTGAAGAACTTTTATCTCTTAAAACATGTGGAACGCTTAAGATAAAATGAAACTAACCTGAAAAAGTCTGCCCTGTAGTCAAACCCCAGCAAAAACATGCCTGCTGCTGTGCTTTATGGATTAGCAACACTGAGAGCTTGATGGGTGGTATGTGAGGTGGTGACAGGGCCAGAGCAGGCACCGGGCATTTACCCAGTTGGCCAGAAGGGTGGACGCAAGTTTTGGACAAGTGGGGGCCGTTTTTGTTACTGGGGGCCCTTTAACAGCAGTAGTGTTTCTCACCAGCACCCCTGCGGTCTGACTTAATTGCCAGGGCCACTTTGTGTCCTCAGTCCGGTCCTGGATGGTGATGCAGCTCATGGTGGAGAGAACAAAAAAAAACATGCACTGCCATGGCGCGCTCAAAAAACTTTCAAGCAAAAGGAAAAAAGTAGTTCCCTGATGTAAGCTGTTGAGGGATACAAGTCATTCAATCAAAATGATAATAAAGAAGCAAAGCTCCATAAGATGACACACACCAGACGAGAAAAAAGAAATAACTATCAAATAAGAATCAAGCAAATGAGATTGACGAGAACGCCAAACAATGATAACCAATGGGCTGACTCTAAGCCCACTCAAAATGTTGGTTTTTATACACAATAGGACTTCGACAACAGATAACTAAGAGCTGCCTGAAGGGGAGACCTAAAGAAAAGGCTCTAATATGTCCCTTTGAATGTAAATGGTTCAATACCTGTGCTATTCCTCTGCGATGCTACTACAGAATTATCAGGCCCGGGAAAAAAGATTTGAAAAGTAGAAAATAAAACTAGGTTCATATTATCAGAGAAATGTGCAACTCAATTACTTGAACCCCTTGGACGCTGGTGACGGAACCACTCCGTCACCAGCCACGGGTGGGCTGTGCTAATGACGGAGTGCTTTGGTCACTGCACCGCCGCCGCGCCTGCGCGTCATTAATTGCGCGCCTGCGCTCAGCGTTCCATTGAGCGGGCGGGGCTGTGACGGAACCACTCCACCACAAGCACAGCGTCCGTGGCTGGTGACAGAGTGGTTCCGTCACGAGCATGGTGCCGCCGCGCGGCCCCCCTCCCCCCCAGAGCCATGGCGGAATTACCGCCGTGGCCAAGGGGTTAAGGAATTCAGTAGTGCCTTCCTAACAACTTTGTGCTGCATTAAAGTAGAACATATCTAGCTGATATTGCTTCAGTCACTCTTAAATAACTGAAAACAGTGGCCACTTCTAAATTTTAATGTTAAAGAAGACTTTCTTTGTCCACTCCTTAGAATTTCCTCTACTCGCACCGTAGATACTTCTTAAAACCTTTATTTATATTTAAGAAAGATTCATTCTGTGTAGCAGAAGAATCATCCCACAGTACATTGCCCCAGCACTACTACCCCTTTGTATACAATTACAAATGAGAGGCCTTGAGCAGCCTGTCATCCTCTTAGTCTACAGACATATAACAAGAAGCTTCCTGTTTGTAATTGGGCCTAAGTATTCTGCATGCTAATTAGCGGCAATTCGAAAGGCACGAGCCCGCATTCCCTCGTCGCCACTGTCATTTCACTCCCAAGTCTCCAACATAACAGTAGTCATTACACGCACGCAGTTCAGTACAGCCACTCCGGCGCCGTCTCGCCACTCGTGCACAATTACACTGATAGGAATTTCTTAACGTTCTCTGGCTGCAAACAGGTTGTGCATAATTTTATCCTAAGCATCTTTAATTAGGCCCAGAACTTCCTCCCTCTCTGTCTGAGAAAAAATGCCAATTTTCTTTTGACTGTTTGGCCCCTTTAAAAGTACTGCCTCGATATGTGTTAAAAAATATGGCTTTGGATATTAGATTAAATTAATTTTCGTGATAGTTGATTATACGGCAGCGGAATTTCATACTATTGTCCACAGTGTTGCAGAGGACTCACAATAGTTTTGCTATATTTACACAGAGATGGAATTACTTATTTGAAAGAGGAAATTAATACAATTTAACTGCGTGGCTTACACAGTATTTTCTACATATTTCCCACATTAGGAATGTTGCTACTTTGCAACCCAACCTAATGTATTTCTTGTAGGCTCGAGAATACCAATTCTTTCTTGCCTACTAATGTCAGCAGGTTTGTGCATCTAATAAAATTTGCTTTTCATGCATTTTTAATAGGCTGCTTATGCTTCATTTAAAATTCACAGTTAAAATAATACTGTCTCATCCTTTTTTAATTAAACCGAGCTGTACTTGTATGTCTTGTAAGCCATGGGTTCATAACCGTTTGCAGAAAAGCAATACTGCAAGCATAAAAATCAGACAGAATTCAAAGCAATATTTATGCGCAGGAGTTTGTAGATATGAATTGGGTGTATGTCATTTATTCATAAAATGAAATGATTTTCCTTGTTTTGCTTTTTCTTTTTTTTCATCCCTGGAGCTTGTGCTGCTATGTATTCATTGAATAAAAATGCAGTGAGATTACAGCACATCAGATTTCGACCTAAACTGTACTTCTTATTACAGAACAGTAAAAATAACAAGGCAATAGCCCTTCTCTATCTGTGCACCCAGGATCTGGAACGACGTCCGTTTATCTATCAGAACTGCCCCAACTCCAGTGGCAGCTCCTCCGCAATGGCGCAGGAGCGTCGCCCCACTGCCTGGCGCAGAACCAGCAAACAGAAAATAAATTGATGCTCTAGCATTGCTTTATTTTTCGTTGGCCAGCTTGTGCATGAGGGGCAGGGCATGTGCAGGTGGAGGAGGAGTGCTTGTGTACTCCGTAAGCACTCATGTGTGTTTGGTCGACCGCCTCAGGCTGACCAAAACACACATGCACACTTAGGTTTCTACAGCCCGGATGCTCTTAGCAGCCGGGCTGGAGAAACCCCCTCAAACTCCCTGGTCTATGCAGGGCGTCTTTTCAGCCTGCTCAGACCAATCTCTGCACTGCTCTGCAGCATAGGGATTGGCTGGGAGTCTGTCCCAGGGGCTGCTGGGACCCAGAAAGAGGCCAGCAGGAGCAACGCGACGCAGGAGGTGGCGTCAAGTACGTTTTTTAAACTATTATTACCCCGTCCCCTGTCCTCCTGCACTCGCTCTCCAACCCCCACCCCTGCACGCCCCCCAGCTACCCCACCAGCCTTTGTTAGTGGAAGGCGCCACTGCCCAACCACACTTCAATTTAGCAATAAGCTGGATACACACCTCTTTAAAGGACTCTACATCATGATACAGTAACAATTCACCTTTGCTCTTAGAAATGTCTTGCTTCTCCAATCACCTGCTGACTGTATCTTAATCCCTGTACACCACTCCACTGTCTTTCGACCAGGTTCTGCTACACATATATCACAAACATAAACGCAAAAACATATTCTTCAGAGATGAATACAATAGAAGAATGGGTTTGATACCTATATACACAATGTGTAAGCTTCAGAACCAGGCACATAGCCCATGAGATGGGAGAATGACGTTATGCTGAATGTGTTCAAGAATGAAAAACATGGACATTTGTGTGATATAGGCCTTAAATGAAGTTACGTGTCGTTACATGGCATATAAAGCTTTACACCTAGACTCAAACACAGTAATATATGAGCTCTGAGGTCTGAGGTCTGATTTTCCTTTTTGGTAATGTAGTTGAACAAGTGAGATGAGAAATCTAGTAAAGCATGAATGCAGCCCAAAAGGGAGTCTTGGCTCTGAAACTTAACAGGCAGAAGATCCCATCACAGCTCAACAAAGCAAGACTGAAAATGAAGTTTCCAGTTGCTTACAAGAGACAGAAAGAGAGATGGATAGAGTTCTAATGCTTGAGAAAATAGAGAAGATAGAGCTGCCTCTTAATCTTTTATGTTGAACATTTGGTATACGAAAAAGTGGAGAAGAAGACAGAAGGATGGGACCAACGCTTTTGGTAGCACACAGGGCACAAGTCCTATAAAAAGAAGTGGGGGGACTGACCAAGTTAGATACTATGCAAGTGGCATCATGACGCGTGCCATCACAGCACATGATGTCACGACATAGCGCTATAAAAGAAATAAAATAGTGCTATTTAAATTATTTGTGTAAATACTGGGACAGACCACCCCACCTGACAGCCTTACAGTGTCTGCACTTATATACAGGGACAGAACAAAGGCAAAGGCATGCCTCTCTTAAGTACCTGTGAAGAGATAGCAAGCTGTGTGCCTATGTTTCCCTCTGTGGCATTTACATTTGTGTGAGGTTCCAGGACACCTCCTGAGTATGCAGAATAAAAATGCTAGTTGTAACAAAGATGGAAACAATTGATTGATTTTATTTATTTTGGAGAAACATACATCAGATAGGTCTTTATAATAATTGAAAGAAACCTGGGCTAAGTCTAAAGACTAAGGTTTCACCCTTGGTGGACAATGCACAGTATATGCGCCATGAGAATTGCAATATATGGGGTAACAGTTGTCGCCACACATATCACAGTTAGTGGCTCGAACATAACTGATGACTCATAGGCTTTTCTGTGAACATCATTGCCAAAAATGTCAAAACCCCAGCTGGCATCATCGCACAAACAAACACTCTAGAATAGCAATTGTTAGTGATTGTTAAAAATGCAGGATTGACAGGGGGACCATTTATTTCTCTGCATTGAATGCCCAATTTTAAAGGTCCAATCCAACTTAGCTGAATTTAAAGCAATGTAATAATAAAATGTCATGAAATGTCACAAAATGAATACAATTGAATAAAGAATCAATGGTTGTGAAGAAAGCATAAACCATCTCATGAGACAGCATTGGAATATAACATCCAGTGTTATCCAAAATGTGAACAATGTCACAGTATCCTCTGTGTGATTGACTAGGGCCCAAGTGTTCTTGATGGAACACCTGTAAGTGAAAATGGACGGATTAAGGTTGCTAGTTTGACCCACTCAGACTTTTTACTTGCGGATGTAGGAACTTTCAGAGGGTGGAAAACACTAACTGGGAAAAGCATGAAAGCAGTAGCTGGGAAGTGCTGCACTTGGCTGAATGTATTGAGTAACCAGTCCTGCTGCAGCCTCAACTTTCTGCCTAGAAGTCCAAGGAAGATAAACCCAAGTTTGCATATTTCCTGGGTAGACATATTTTCCCAGCCCTCCAAAAGTGAAACCTTTTGTACATGTTCTAGAAGCTCCTTTGAAGAAATGTACTCAAATCTATTGGCTTTGCACCACAAACTCCAGTGCACTTTTCTTAGCTGCAGGACATGCCTGTCAGCTCTTCTTCTAGATTACCAAAAAATGCCCAGTTATGATGGTTCCACTGGAAGTCTTCAAGGGAGACACTGATTTCCTCTCTCTCTCTCTCTCTCTCTCTCTCTTCAGCAGCCTCCAGCTAGGGGAGAAAATGTCCTCAGGGCAAGCAGGCACAATTTAGCCCTGAAGCTCACAATGAAACTGGCACCATTAGGCCATGAGAAAAATACAAGAGCATAGGAACAAGGGAGAGGTAATGACAACATTTTCCAATACTCAGGCAGGCAGTTATTCATGAGTTTAGGTAGTTTGAGCATTTTCATTCCTCTTGATGTCTAGGAAGATTCTCTTTTCAGGGTGGGTGAAGTAGAGTTTGTGTACAGCTTTGTGGGTGCATGTGACTCTTTTCTAATAGTCGTATAAGTATTACACATGAACCGAACTTGATGGCACTAAGTTGGGCCTTTCTGCAAGCCCAGCTTCTATTTAAACCTATGACAATCTACAAGATAGCAATAGCATAAAACATTTCTACGATCCTAAGAAATGTTCTCAAATTATGCCCAAGATCCTAGAAAGACATCCCACTCACATAAAATGATCTCCATCCCTTCTTAATTACCTTCTAAGAACTCAATACACATTTATTCACTAAAATTGATGAGACTTATACCCAATTGATCTATGGTCTAAAGGCTTTAAAATACTTATTGTTGGGTGGAGGCACTCTTCCCTCTGACTCTTAGAGATAACTCCCCAGTCCTATATCATTTCATTTCAAAATACTTTATTCGGTTTTATGAATAAAACCATAAAAGTTACACAGCACCATAAAGCAGTTTGTAAAATACAGGACATATCTTTAAAAACAGTAATAAATCCAATTACAAAACAATAGGATTAAAATATAAGCATCTGACACATAATTATAGAGCATATACAGGGCCAAACAAACAATGTACGAAATACAGATTCAAAAGGCGAAAAGTGATAAAACAGAAGGTGACTATCAATACTCCATACATATTCTAGATCGCAGGGCAGACTTTAAAAAACCTACTACAAATGGAATACAGTCTAGTTTCTACAGTTGTAGACAAAATAGAGCAGGGCGGACCTGGATAAAATTCAGCTTCTTTAGTAGAGGAATTAAAAAATATCTATGAGGGACAGTATAAAAAGTACAGAAAAACACAAAGTGCAGCAAATCCTGTGGAGACACTCCGTCGCAGCCACAGGGTGCTAGCACTTGTCCCCTGCAGCTCTCCTTTGGAACCGCTAAAAGCAAATGATAATAATCCAAATGGATCAATACAAACCGCTCTTGGGTTGATAATGGCCACAGAAGATATGGTTCCTTGGTAGAGATAGTTTTGAGCATCACATATTTGCGAACAGTATGTTTCCCCAGTTCA